>NC_084736.1:10887629-10932629 GCF_033978785.1 Entelurus aequoreus | reverse complement strand
AGAGTTGGTAAAATACTTCAAAAAGAGGTCGTCTGGAAATTGGGCAGATCCTGTCTTCTCTCAGCTTTGAAGTCCTAGGGTTAGAACAATATCTTTCTGTTGATTACCCTCCATGAAAGAACACAGGAACACCTTCATCTTGCTTCCCCCCCTACTCAGTGGAGTTTTACGAGCCTTACTCCTGGTAGGTTTCAACGACAGCTTTTGTCTTCTCACCAGACCCTCAATGTAACACAACGTTTTTGTGATAATTTAGAAACAATTATTCTAACAGTATTTGTGTTGGAATTCATGCTTTCGTCAATGAACCGAAGCTCCACAAGTGCAGGCAGCACTCATGCAGCTCAGTTACCTAGGTACTTAAAGGCCTACTGAAAGCCACTACTACCGACCACGCAGTCTGATAGTTTATATATCAATGATGAAATCTTAACATTGTAACACATGCCAATACGGCCGGGTTAACTTATAAAGTGCAATTTTAAATTTCCCAGGGAACTTCCGGTTCAAAACGCCTTTGAGGATGACGTATGCGCGTGACGTAGCCAGTAGAACACAGGTATGGCTTCCCCATTGAAGCCAATACGAAATAGCTGTTTTCATCATTATTCCACAGTATTCTGGACATCTGTGTTGGTGAATCTGTTGCAATTTGTTCATTGCATTATGGAGAAAGAAGCTGAGCAAGCAAAGAAGAAAGTTGTCGGTGCGAAGCGGAGTATTTTGTGAGGGAAGTCAGCAACACAACACAGTCGGTGTTTCATTGTTTACATTCCCGAAAGATGCAGTCAAGATCGAAGAACTCGGACAACAGAGACTCTTACCAGGAGGACTTTGACTTTGTTAACAGACGCAGACGCGATACCGTGAGTACGCTTCCAAACATTTGATCGCTTGCTATAACTAGCTTGAGCTAGTAGCTAGTAGCTAGGAGCTAGCATAACAAACACCTAGGTGTTTGTTATGCGGGATTCATTTGTGGCATATTAAATATAAGCCTGGTTGTGTTGTGGCTAATAGAGTATATATATGTCTTGTGTTTATTTACTGTTGTAGTCATTCCCAGCTGAATATCAGGTCCCACCCGCGCGCTTCCAAACATTTGATTGCTTGCCCGTACGTGCGTGTCATGTACGTAACTTTGGTTAAATATATAAGCTTTATGAACCTTGGGTTAGGTGAACGGTTCTTTGGGCTGAGTGAGTGTGTGTGTTGTGCAGGTGTTTGAATTGTATTGGCGGGTTATATATACGGGATCCCGTCCATATTACCCGCTCGAGCTATAACTAGCTCGAGCTAGTAACTAGTAGCTAGCATAACAAACACCTAGGTGTTTTTATGTGGGATTCATTTGTGGCATCTTAAATATAAGCCTGGTTGTGTTGTGGCTAATAGAGTATATATATGTCTTGTGTTTATTTACTGTTGTAGTCATTCCCAGCTGAATATCAGGTCACCCGCGGCTCTCACAGCATCTTCCCTATCTGAATCGCTTCCACTCCCCACTAGTCCTTCACTTGCACTTTACTCATCCACAAATCTTTCATCCTCGCTCAAATTAATGGGGAAATCGTCGCTTTCTCGGTCAGAATCTCTCTCACTTCATGCGGCCATCATTGTAAACAATAGGGAACTTTGCGTATATGTTCAATTGACTACGTCACGCTACTTCCGGTAGGGGCAAGCCTTTTTTTTTATCAGATACCAAAAGTTGCGATCTTTATCGTCGTTGTTCTATACTAAATCCTTTCAGCAAAAATATGGCAATATCGCGAAATGATCAAGTATGACACATAGAATAGATCTGCTATCCCCGTTTAAATAAAAACATTTCATTTCAGTAGGCCTTTAACTCACTTGTGTTAGAATTAGGGCTGGACGAATGTGGCAAAAATAATAATCACAATAATGTTGATTGATATTGTAACCACGATTAATAACACGATTGTTCATTCATTTGAAAACACAAGTATTTATTGTACCACCAAATCTCAACTTGAAATGTAGTTTAAACAAACTGATATAAATTAGTAACAAATAAACAACAACATGTAAACAATAAGACTAATAGAAATAACTAAAGCTTTGGGCATCTCACGATTCGATTACGATTCAATTAAAAATCGATTATTGATGCATCTTTAATTTATGTATATTGATGCAGTTTTACATTTCTTTTCATTTCACTAAATAAGCATTTATCACTTGATACTTAAAAAAAAAAATTAAATTTGGAATAAGAAACAGTTAAAATAATTACCACATTAATAAATAATGAAAATGTATGTAAAACTGGAACATAAGTGCTGATAATAAAGGAAGGAGCTGGTCGGATCTCTCAGTGAGATGGCTCGCTGAAGTCAGACAAATTTTAGAACTGTCTGCATTACTTTATTTACAATAAATCAATCGATTATCGATTATTGATGTTTACCAATCGATTCTATAATCGACCATGTACGAATTGCGATGCATCTAAAAATCGATTATTTTCCCCACCATAACAATATATTTAAATAACAAAACACGATAAAATTCAGTTTTTCCGTTTTAATTACGTTTTTCTACCTTTCACATAATTTTACCGCCACACAACGCATGTTTTTTTTTGTCAAACCGAATGTGATAAAATATTCATTAATTAAATGCAAAAATCCTCACATTTTCTTCGGATATTTTTGACCAGTATTCTAGGTCGAAGCATAATGATTGTGTAAACGTATCAAAAAGTACGTTATGCTTGTGCAAAGTACTTTTTTTGAAACCTTTATTTTGTTAGCGCAGTCAGAGCGGATGTGGCCAAAATTGAAATCAAAATTCCATTAATTGTCCAGCCCTAGTTGGAATTCTTGTTTTTCCCATTAAACTGAAGCAAGAGCATCAAGTTGCAACTACAGGCTATTTTTGTTTGCTTCCTGGAGAACGTTGGACATCTGTAAGTATTCACAACAAACTGGTGTCGCATTGTACCAAAAAAAGAGACCAGCATTGTCGTCTGAAAAAGGTAAAGAAGCTTGTTTGTTTAAACTAAAGAAGAGTAAATGGTGCACTATGTTAAGTTGTTCATGAGTGTGTTTACTGCATCATTGATTTGTAACTCTACCTTGTTTGAAAGATTATTACAAACTGCAAAGACTTTCAAAATGTGCACTTAATTTATTTTCACGTATTTTCGCCAAGTTCTGATCAATTCAATGACTTGCAGTTCAGTAAAACATTTAAAAACATGACATTCTGACTACCAAATTACATTTGTACCCAAATATTGGGGTATTTTCTTCGGTTAATCTTATTTATGCATGCAAATAATAACCTGTGATTAATCAGTCGTGTAGCCCAATTATCAACACGGTCATCTTGCTACTTAATTTTGTCACTGTTAGAATAATTGTATCTTAAGTTATCACGAAACTTTGTGTTTCAATGAGTTCCCGGCGAGCAGACAAAAGCTGTCTTTAATCCTACCAAACAGAAGGCTTGTAAAACTCCACTGTGTAAGATGGGAAGCAACATGAAGGTGTTCTGTTTCTTTCATGTATTGTAATCTTGACCCAAGAACTACAAAAGCAGAGAGGAAGCAGAACCAGACTCACCTCCAGGCGACCTTTTCTGTGAACTGTTTTACGAACTCTTCTTTACCTCTTTTATGACCTCTTCTTTGAACTGTTCTGTAACCAAAGGCGATGGCTGTTTACGACCCCCGTCCCTTAGAAACAGCTGTTGCCATGTAATCAGGGAAAGTCCAAATAAAAGATACAAATCTTTCGCCAGAGCGTGATGGAGACTGTACAAGAGTACAGCCCAGACGCGCTCTCCTCAATTGAGCCAAGTTTAATTCCGTCTCTGTTTAATTCCTTGCTTTTTGTCTTGTTTAATAACATGGTTTAAACCTGACAGTCACCTATTTAGACAACAATGGCCGTGTGACTCTTTTTGAGCGGATAGTAAATCCATACTGCGGTACAAGCTGGACAGTGACTACTTTAGTATATCCAAGTTTGCTTGACAAGGTATAATCAAATATTTACAGAGTAATGTGAGGGGTGTTCTCACACGCTGCACCAGCTGTATGATGTGATCCCCAGCAGCTCCCCTTGGGTGTACCAGCAAGTCCACCATGATCAAATCCTGTCGGAGCCCCTCCTCCTGTGTCTCTGCAGCCTTCTGTACTTCCCCATCATCAAGGGAAAGAGGGACGCCAGGAAGATGATGTGTCAGACCACCTACTCTCCATCTATAAATACCCTTGCCCAACATTGCTGCAGGCAGTACAGTAAAAGTCAGTAGTCCATACACAGTTGACGTCTGCTGCTGCATGTATTAATATTCGGGTTTTGCATGGGATTTATTATGAGTACTTTCACTACTACCAGGAATGTGTGTAATAACAAAATGTTATGTTGTGTAGACGCTCAATCGTCGTCTCCTTGTAGTGCCGACAACAAAATAGGGAGAGCCCGCTAGTCTTGCTATAATATCAATCAATCAATCAATGTTTATTTATATAGCCCTAAATCACAAGTGTCTCAAAGGGCTGTACAAGCCACAACGACATCCTTGGTACAGAGCCCACATATCAGGGATGTTGTGGTGAAAGTCACTTAAAACAGATGGCTGGTGCCGGTCACCTATTTCCATAAGGTCCTGACTGGTGTAGCTGGTCTTCGTAGAACCGATGCAAAATAAATAAAAGTACGGAAACAAAAAAATACAAAACATGGCTGCCGGGGCGGGGACGAAGGTTTACTTAGCAGGAGGGGTTCATTTGCATCCAACAACTTTGCCTCTCGACTTGTTTTCAGGGGGAGCAAAAAAAGCGAAAAAATATAATCAATGCACAATTTTCATGTTATGTCGACCAGTGGGAGATTATCTAATTTCAACTATTTGGGTTAAATTTTTTTTTTGCAAAACAGTAACTATAGTCTACAAATGATGTGTTGTTGTTGAGTGTCGGTGCTGTCTAGAGCTCAGCAGAGTAACCGTGTAATACTCTTCCATATCAGTAGGTGGCAGCCGGTAGATAATTGCTTTGTAGATGTCGGAAACAGCGGGAGGCAGTGTGCAGGTAAAAAGGTGTCTAATGCTTGAACCAAAAATACACAAAAGGTGAGTGCCCCTAAGAAAAGGCATTGAAGCTTTGGGAAGGCTATGCAGAACGAAACTAAAACTGAACTGGCTACAAAGTAAACAAAAACAGAATGCCGGACGACAGCAAAGACTTACTGTGGAGCAAAAACGGCGTCCACAATGTACAGCCGGACATGACATGACAATCAACAATGTCCCACAAAGAAGGATAAAGACAATTGAAATATTCTTGATTGCTAAAACAAAGTAGATGTGGGAAATATCGCTCAAAAGAAGACATGAAACTGCTACAGGAAAATACCCCCAAAAAAGAAAAAGCCACCAAAATAGGAGTGCAAGACAAGAACTAAAACACTATACTAGGGATGATGTTCGAAACCGGTTCTCCCGGTTGTTCGATAAGAAAAGAACCGATTCCATGGACTCTAATCCTTTTTTGAGAACCGGTTCCCGTTATCGAGGCCACTATAGTAAAGAAAAAGAGTTGGTTCTTTATTCGAATCCCTGGGAACGAATCCCGTCCCACAGGAAATGCCCTGTGGGAAATCACAGGAAATGACGTAGCTCAGTCATTAGGCGGCAGATACAGAAAGCAGCAAAAATAATGGACCGGAAAAAACGCCTAAAGGCATGGCTTCATTTTACAAAAAAATACGACGAGGAAACTGCAATATGCAATTATTGCAAGGCTTCGCTCTCATGTAACGGGAGCAGTACAACAAACATGTTGAAACATGTTCAGGCCGTACATAACCTGAAGGTTAGAGAATTGTGTCGTGTCTTCGACACATGGAGAAGCAGTGACAGAGATGACGAAGCACACCCCTCTTCCTGTGCTTCAACCCGCAGCCCCAGTTCCAGTGATAGTGCCGGTGAGTAACTGACGTTAACTGTTGCCGGTTAATTTCCATATCTGCTCACTTGTAGCCTTTAGGCTAAAATAAGGTTAACTCTTATGTCAACCAGGACTGCAGAATTGTTGATTGATGACTGTGGCGTTCTTAGTGGGACGGCGTGGCGAAGTTGGTAGAGTGGCCGTGCCAGCAATTGGAGGGTTGCTGGTTACTGGGGTTCAATCCCCACCTTCTACCATCCTAGTCACGTTCGTTGTGTCCTTGGGCAAGACACTTTACACTTGCTCCTGATGGGTGCTGGTTAGCGCCTTGCATGGCAGCTCCCGCCATCAGTGTGTGAATGCGTGTGTGAATGGGTGAATGTGGAAATACTGTCAAAGCGCTTTGAGTACCTTGAAGGTAGAAAAGCGCTATACAAGTATAACCCATTTATCATTTATTTATAGTGTGTGCAGTTAGTATGTTCCAATAGCAGCAGAAGTGCACTTTTTGGAGAGCTGTATTATTTTCAGTTTTTTGCCCAAGGGACAGATTTTATTTAACACTATATTATTATTTATACAGCTATAGTGATCACAGAGACAGGTTGTTTTTGTGTTACTGTATATATTTGTTTTTCTGAAAAATCCCACCTAATATACTTTGGGTAACTACAGTCAATATTTATTTATTTTATTGTATTTTTTTTAGGGGGGTAACAACAGTCAATATTTATTATTTTTTTTTTTTCTTATAACATAAATGTGAGCTTTTGTTAAACCAAATATTGTGTTTTTTTCCCCCATATACAACAACCTATCTGGATTCGATAAGAGAATCGATAAAGGATCGGTTCGATAAGAGGATTCGATAATGGGCTCAAACTCAATAATTTCTTATCTTAGGGACGGCGTGGCGAAGTTGGTAGAGTGGCCGTGCCAGCAATCGGAGGGTTGCTGGTTACTGGGGTTCAATCCCCACCTTCTACCATCCTAGTCACGTCCGTTGTGTCCTTGGGCAAGACACTTCACCCTTGCTCCTGATAGGTGCTGGTTAGCGCCTTGCATGGCAGCTCCCGCCATCAGTGTGTGAATGTGTGTGTGAATGGGTGAATGTGGAAATACTGTCAAAGCGCTTTGAGTACCTTGAAGGTAGAAAAGTGCTATACAAGTATAACCCATTTATCATTTATTTATAGTGTGTGCAGTTAGTATGTTCCAATAGCAGCAGAAGTGCACTTTTTGGAGAGCTGTATTATTTTCAGTTTTTTGCCCAAGGGACAGATTTTATTTAACACTATATTATTATTTATACAGCTATAGTGATCACAGAGACAGGTTGTTTTTGTGTTACTGTATATATTTGTTTTTCTGAAAAATCCCACTTAATATACTTTGGGTAACAACAGTCAATATTTATTTCATTTTATTTTATTTTTTTTCTCCTAATAACATAAATGTGAGCTTTTGTTAAACCAAATATTGTGTTTTTTTTCCCCCATATACAACAACCTATCTGGATTCGATAAGAGAATCGATAAGGAATCGGTTCGATAAGAGGATTCGATAATGGGCTCGAACTCAATAATTTCTTCCCTACACTACACACAGGAAAACAGCAAAAAACTCAAAATAAGTCAGGGTGTGATGTGACAGGTGGTGACAGTACACCTACTTTGAGACAAGAGCTATAGTGATGCATGCTTGGTTATGCTTTAAATTCATATCCAACAATTGCGATGACGACTTTTTACTGTCCACTGAGTTTCATTTTTTAATGATTTCTGCTGGTGGTGTGCCTCCGGATTTTTTCAACGCAAAAAATGTGCCTTGGCTCAAAAAAGGTCAAAAAACACTGATGTAAACCACAAGAAATTGTTTTAAATGTGAGGGAAAAAAATCATAATATGACCCCTTTAAGTCCTTTATAGCTGCATAGTTACAAGCGCTCTGTTAGGTTTTGACGTATTAAGATGTGGGATGTCCTGTTCCCTGACTCCATTCAGTGGCTGATTCCTTTTCCGTGCCGCGCGTTAATATGTAGATTGTTCCATTTCAGCCTCCGACTGCTTTGCCAGGAGAGCAAGTGTCAGCCATTGCGCCAAACACTGCAAACCAGGGTGAATAATTGTTAATTCAGGGGAAAATCTGTGGTCTAAAACGACGCCTTTTAACATTTTAAGGTCAAAGCTATCATGCAGCGTTCCAGAATTCCTATATTTAAACTGGAGTTAAATCATCCCGTCTCGTTCATTTGCACGTGGACAGTTCTCATCTGTTCCCCGCCCAGCTGAGCCCTCACAGTCGTCTTGCAGGTGACTAACGACCGGACGTCTTTACGAGGTCTAATTTTAGAGTGATACTTCAATAATGAAACGGCTCCCTTGACGCTCCATCTGTCCTATCGAGAGAGAAGGAAGCCACCCCCCCCCCCAATTTTTTACGAGGTGCATCGACCGAGACGTTATAAGAATCAGTCAAGTTTGAGCACATTTTCTCCCACTGCACTCAACCTTAACTTTTATTCCCAGAATGGTGTCTGCGGGTTTTTAGGGGGGATATTTCAGGACAAATGACGCGTGGTTTTTGCTCAAGATAGTTTCATAAAAGTGAGAAGAGCACTTTGAGAATGTTGGGGGGAATGTTGACACCTGTCACTTGCTAATGAGCACCTTAACTCCCCGTCTTTAGGGAGGATTTGAGGACAAAGAGAAAGCCCTCGTCTTGAATTAGTTAAGGTTAAATGTTTGGAAGTCGTCAAGAGACCAGACATCACTTTGCTTTGGGCCTGTGAGGCTGCATAGTTTAATCGGTTTTGACCCGAATACAAGACGGTCCTGAATGTAAGATGACCCTTTACTGGACCCGTTTTTAAGGGAAAACATGATCATCGTATTTCTTGGCTGATTTGCAGTATATTGAGTATGTTTGAGTGAGTGACCATAAGATAAGCTGTGACTGGCATGGATAGAAGTCTTTGCATGTATATCCTACATGCTCTAAGTTCAGGGGTGCCCACACTTTTTCTGCAGGTGAGCTACCTTTCAATTGACCAAGTGAAAGGGGATCTACCTAATTCATATATATAATTTATATTTACGTTAGGTCAGGAAAAAACAGAGTCTATTTCATCCCTACAAGCCTGTTTCGCAGGTTTCTCTGCTCTTCAGGGGATTTTATATAATTGTATTTTATATGCGATGAGGTGGCGACTTGTCCAGGGTGTACCCCGCCTTCCGCCCGATTGTAGCTGAGATAGGCTCCAGCGCCCCCCGCGACCCCGAAGGGAATAAGCGGTAGAAAATGGATGGATGGATGGATGTATTTTATATAATTATAATATAATTATACTCTTGACTAACTATATTCCTCAATAAAATAGATAAACCGCAAATTTCTATATTACTTAAAAGGCAACAGGTTTTGTTTGATAAAATTCTACCCAAACATTGGATAAGACAGATTTGGGGGAAAAATAACCCAAAAAAAAAAGATCTTTGACTTTTTAAATTAATTAAGAATAGTTTCCAATAAGAATCGTGATTAATTCAAAAAAATAGTTTTGGCACCACTAATATATATATATATATATATACATACATACATACTAGGGCTGCAACTAACAACTAATTTGATAATCGATTAATCTGTCCATTATTACTTCGATTAATAATCGGATAAAAGAGACAAACTACATTTCTATCTTTTCCAGTATTTTATTGAAAAAAAACAGCATACTGGCACCATACTTATTTTGACTATTGTTTCTCAGCTGTTTGTAAATGTTGCAGTTTATAAATAAAGGTTTATAAAAAAATAAATACAAATAAAAAAGTAGCCTCTGCGCATGCGCATAGCATAGATCCAACGAATCGATGACTAAATTAATCGCCAACTATTTTTATAATCGATTTTAATCGATTTAATCGATTAGTTGTTGCAGCCCTAATATCAATCAATCAATCAATCAATCAATGTTTATTTATATAGCCCTAAATCACAAGTGTCACACACACACACACATATATATATATATATATATATATATATATATATATATATATATATATATATATATATATATATATATATATATATATATATATATATATATATATATATATATACATATACATATACATATATATATATACATACATACATACATACATACATACATACATACATACATACATACACATATATCAATCAATCAATTAATCAATGTTTATTTATATAGCCCTAAATCACAAGTGTCTCAAAGGGCTGTACAAGCCACAACGACATCCTCGTGTGTATATATATATATATATATATATATATATATATATATATATATATATATATATATATATATATATATATATATATATATATTTATATATATATATACATACACACACATATATGTTAGGTCAGGAAAAAACACAGAGGCTATATCATCCCTCCAAGCCTGTTTCGCAGGTTTCCCTGCTCGTCAGGGGATATTCCACTCTACCCCCGGTATATACACACACTACTCTTACTACTACTACTACTATTATTCGCTCCACAAAGAGCGAGGGCCATTCTTTCTACTTTATGATTTAAACATATTCAAACATATAAGCTGCAGACAATTTTAAGGACAAGTTGACTGTTCTGTCCATCCATCCATCGTCTTGCCTTAACTGGGCAGACAGTCACCTTGTTGTACATGTCACCGAAGTACATGTCAAACTACTTCCTTAACGTAAATGACCGCCATAACCACAACACCAGGGGGTGCTCCACTAACCACGTTAAACCCAGATTCCGAACTAACAAAGGTCTTAACTCATTCTCTTTCTATGCCACATCAATGTGGAATGCGCTCCCAACAGGTATAAAAGAAAGGGCATCTCTATCCTCCTTCAAAACCGCTATAAAAGTTCACCTCCAGGCAGCTACAACCCTAAACTAACACCCTCCCCGGATTGCTAATAATCAAATGTAAACAATCAAATGCAGATACTTTTTCTTATGCCTTCTGATCTCTCTCTCTCTCTCTCTCTCTCTCTATGTCCACTACTTGATGTCCATATCCCCACCCCCCCACCCCACCCCCCCTCCACACTCCTGATTGTAAATAATGTAAATAATTCAATGTGATTATCTTGTGTGATGACTGTATTATGATGATAGTATATATGATAGTATATATATATCTGTATCATGAATCAATTTAAGTGGACCCCGACTTAAACAAGTTGGAAAACTTATTCGGGTGTTACCATTTAGTGGTCAATTGTACGGAATATGTACTTCACTGTGCAACCTACTAATAAAAGTCTCAATCAATCAATCAATTGTTGTTGACGGACACACTGTGCTCGTATCGCACCCACTTTACTTAACACGACTCCTCGTGACTTTGAATTAAACACATTTGTGTCGTCCTCTTCCTCCATAACGATGGAGCGGCGGCCAGAGGGAAGCCAGCTTGAACCCGCGACCCGGCGCTTCCACGGCACCACCAGAGATAAATCGTTGAGTGACACAGCCAGCGGGTGCTCTCTAAGGATGGAGGGGGCCAAGGGGGTGGTTACATGTCGGCTAAACCAGTGCTCATTAAGTGACGACGTCTATTGAGCCGCATTTGGAGAAAACTTGCAGGAGCACTCATTTTTTGGGGTTGCGTCCTCCTTGGTGTGCATTTTTCACCATTGCAGTCATTAAATATTCTAGTTTTAGATCAAAACAAGTCTAATCTAATAAGGGCTCCAGATCCAGCAGGCAGCTGTTCTCCTTTTTCCAGAATGTCATTTATATCTCATTCACAGCAGGGTTTCATGTGCAGAAATATTGTGCATAAATAAATGTGATTTTTAACCTAGCTGCCTTATAGGCCAGTTTATTTGGGGGTGTTCCGGATCATTTGTACATTACCTTTGGTGTTTAATACGAGGCTCATATTCTGTGTGTGTCTGTTTGCTTGAGGCTTGCCTCCACCCACAAAGACAAAGAAAGTCAATGACTTACAAGAGGGTTCACTCCGTTTATTTCAGTACCAGTTATGGGCGGATTTTAATGAGGCTTTCAGGAAATGTCAGAAACGGGTTAGAAAACAGTGATTAGATTTTGAGGCTGATTTGGATAACGGTCTGAATTTAGGATTTTTCAATAATTCTTTACTATTGTGAGATAGAGAGCGCAGACTTTTGCCAATTCTTGAGTGTTTTTCTGGTGTATTTATTTTTATTGGCATACAGGAAAAAATTAATTGTGCCCTTTAAATTCTGCCTGTCAGAAAATGCTGTTAAACTACTTTGCCCCATTGTTTATAAAACATATACTGTATTTTCCGGACTATAAGGCGCACTTAAAATCCTTTTTTCCACCTCAAAACTTGACAGTGCGCCTTATAACGCCTAAAGTACGGAATAATTCTGGTTTTGCTTACCGACCTCGAAGCAATTTTATTTGGTACATGGTGTAATGATAAGTAAGTGTGACCAGTAGATGGCAGTCAAACATAAGATATACATGTAGGCTGCACTATGATGGCAATATGACTCAAGTAAAAAACACCCACATTTGATATGCTCCATTGAAAATATAGAACATTACACACGACGCTCAAAAATCCATCAAAATGTTTTAGTACGACTTTGGTAAGCTAAGAAGCCGCACCGCTTGATGGATTAACGGTGCATTAAACATACAAGTATTATTATGGTGTGTGTATAAGGTAAGACATTGTATCTGGTATTTTGTTTCACAATATTATGCAAAAGCAACTTTTCTTACCTTCTGGTACCTGCTGATCTGTATTTGGGATCTGCATAAGTCCTGAAAATTTGCATTCGTCCGCCTTTGTAGCTAGTAGTCGATACGCTTCTTTTTCTCTGTCTTCTTGTTATGGGACATTCATCCCCCGCTGTTGCCATTTCTAATATAAAGTAGTGCAATGTTCTTACTTATATCTGTCAGTAAACTTGCCATGAAAGCGCTAAAACATACCGGAGTAGTGAGTTTACTTTATTCACCCAAGGAACTTTAGTTATTAGAGAGTTCCGGTCGGACGGTTTTTCTTGTTGTTGTTTCCGGATGAGGAGATGCTACTCAGTTATTAATTTAAGTAAAGTCTGAATGTCATTAAAACAGCTAGCGCCATCTTTTGACACTTCTTCCACTCCCGTCCTTGCACGCTACACCGCTACAACAAAGATGACGGGGTGAAGACGCTGCCGAAGGTGAGCCACGTAAATAAGACCGCCCACAAAACGGCGCATCCGGAAGCGACTGTCAGAAAGCGACTTGAAGATGATCTGTAAAACATAATCCATGCAACATTTTGACCAAAGTACCACCATTACATGGTATGTAGACCACAAGGAAGTGTTTTCCATTTTGAAAAAAATTATAATAATAAGACTCCTTTAATGGACCCTATAATCCGGTGCGCCTTATACATCAAAAACGATCTAAAATAGACCATTCATCGGCAGTGCGCCCTATGGTCCGGAAAATACGGTACAGTACAGTTGGAAGAGGTTTGTGGCTTCACTTTAAATTGCAGATTTTCTTTCTATATTCTATGTATTATTGGCCTTAATTAAGCATTAAAAAAAATAGTATTTTTGAGCACATTCAACAATACCGCCATAATAATCATTGTAATCACGAGATCTGTGATATGACATTTTCATTCATCAAAATTCTAATGTGTCATTATTAGAGATGTCCGATATCATCGGCCGGTAAATGCTTTAAAATGTAATATCGGAAATTATCGGTATCGGTTTCAAAAAGTAACAATGACTTTTTAGAACGCCACTGTACGGAGCGAACGTAGGAGCAGTTGCGTCTCCCAGTCAGCAGACCCTCCCCTCTCCCACACACAACACAGGAGTTGCAGCACGACTGCAGCATGAGAGGTTTACTGGCGACGCTTGATGACCTCATCAAACCGCCCCGAGCGGAGCATAACAACAACAAGAGTGTGTTGTTGCCGGTGCTGTAGCCATGGCTAACAAGCGAACTCGTTCGGTGACTGACTAACGACACCATGTCTATGGTTTGGGATTATTTTAAAGTGTCTCTGACGGATAAAAAACTGGTTGGTTGGTTATGCAGTCGTTCCTTTAATACGAGCAATTTCATCTCTCACCTCTTCAAGAATCATAAGTAGATACACGATGAATACAAGTGGAAGATGGCTGAAAAGCAAACACCGAAAAAAGTAGTACCACACCAGTGTTTCCCATAAACTGCCAAGATACATGTGGCGGTGGGGGCGTGGCTATGGGCGTGGCTATGGGCGTGGTCACCATGACATCATCGAGTAATTTGCATAATTTACTACAATGATTTGATTTTCTCCAAAAAGGCTCAAAAAATGTATACTTACTAATTAATAATAAGTTTTGTTTTAAACGTCCATCCATCCATTTTACAATATAATTACAACACTTTATGTACATATTTATATACAGATTTGAACAATAAGTTATTCACTGAAATATATTTATTAATTGTGGTTCTTACAAAAAATATATCTTATGAAATATAAAAGCTAAAATGTCTCAAAGCTCTGCCCCTTTAATTAGTGCATACTAAATAATTTAACTTTAGCCTACTACTACAACCATATTATTTACCAGCAACATAAAGTGAAACAGAGGCAGAGGTGTCCTGCCACAGTCAGTAACAAATAAACAGAAAACAGTAGAGATGGTAGATAGACACAGAGCTTCCTCAAACATCTGATCCACTGAACAAAGAGCTCCAAAAATCTTGAACTTTAGACTGCCATCAGTTTTACTCCCTACACTTAACCATGTGTTTCCTACTGCCTGCAGACTTTGTTTGTACCCTTTGTGTTTCTAATATAAATACATTTAATAAAGTCAAATACAAATAAGGCAACAAGAGAAGTATCCTACACTTCTCTTTTGTAAAGTAAATCTGAACAGCCGATATGGGCATCTACATCAACTATATGATTTGCCTGAGAAGCTGGAGAGGACAAAAAAAAAATATATATTTTTTTATTTTTTATTTGTGGCGGACGTAATTCTTTCGTGGCGGGCCGCCACAAATAAATGAATGTGTGGGAAACCCTGCACACAGTCTTGCACTAAATGAGGACTATGTTATCGTTTACTTCATTACTCTAGTATAATCTGGATTGAAGCTGTGTGCCTTCATTGTTTTTGTAGCTATTGTTTAGAGGCATGTTTAAAAAAATGTATGTACTTTGTGAAAGTCAAAGTATAGTATTTCCCATAGTTGTAGTGGGTATCGGGATTATCTCAGGGAGAGCATGTCCCAAATTCCAAGCTACTGTTTTGAGACATGTTAAAAAAAATAATGCACTTTGTGACTTCAATAATAAATATGGCAGTGCCATGTTGGCATTTTTTTTCCATAACTTGAGTTGATTTATTTTGAAAAACCTTGTTACATTGTTTAATGCATCCAGCGGGGCATCACAACAGAATTAGGCATAATAATGTGTTAATTCCATGACTGTATATATCGGAATCGGTAATTAAGAGTTGGACAATATTGGAATATCGGATATCGGCAAAAAAGCCATTATCGGACATTTCTAGTCATTATTCTGATTTTAAAAATAATATTGTTTGACAGCACTGTTTAAAACAAGTCATTCTGACAAGTCACTTTTCTGCAATACCACACCGTGATGAATGGCATTGATCCAGAGGTCGGCAATGAAATTCTATTTTTTACAACAGTCAAGAGACCAAAAAAAATCAATAAGTGCCGTTTTTTCCTAATTGATTACACAAGTCATTCATCAAAGCCTGGATACAGGCGCTGAAATTAAACTGCCAATTAGCTCTGAGTAAAGACTAGGCTGTCAAAAACGAAGCGTTTCAACGCCTCAAATCAAGAGGTTAGCTGTTGACGTGAAATCCGGCCGGAAATCTCCCTGTCATCACTTGACGAGCTCATGTTGTGTTTGCCAGAAGACTGGACAGAGCGCACGCCTACGAGCGTCAAGCGTAATCAAACATGACGCCGGGAACATTTGAGTGCGATCATTTGTAGTCCGCGCATTCCTGAGACCGCGTGTTCGCTTGACGTGCTTTCATCTCAGACTTGAACGCACGCTCGGTCGGTAGGAAACAGAATTCATCTAAAATGCTTGTTGTGTCTCCCGGAGTGACAAGGATGCGAGTGGGACTCAAGAGTGCAGGGAGTGTTGGAATCCTTCAACTGCTATCCTGGGGCCCGCCTGAGTCAGCTGGGGTGTGTTTCTCAGCCTCTTCCTTCAAAACTGTAGTGTGGATTATGATTAATGCACTACAAATTATTCAAGTTATTTACGATTCGATTTACGGACATATTTGGTTCTTGAGTAGGGTTTGTAAAACCTAAAACTTTGTATACTGAAGCAGAGTTCCCCATAAGAATCAATGTAACCATTGGTCCCAGACTTAACAAAAGTCTCTATTTTGCTAAAAAACTGCACCCTTTTGACATTGTAATGTAAATATACTGTGTGTGTTTGTGTATATATATATATACAAAAGTTTGGGGTCACTCAAACAATTTTGTGGAATAGCCTTCATTTCTAAGAACAAGAATAGACTGTCGAGTTTCAGATGAAAGTTCTCTTTTTCTGGCCATTTTGAGCGTTTAATTGACCCCACAAATGTGATGCTCCAGAAACTCAATCTGCTCAAAGGAAGGTCGGTTTTGTAGCTTCTGTAACGAACTAAACGGTTTTCAGATCTGTGAACATTATTGCACAAGGGTTTTCTAATCATCAAATAGCCTTCTGAGCCAATGAGCAAACACATTGTACCATTAGAACACTGGAGTGATAGTTGCTGGAAATGGGCCTCTATACACCTATGTAGATATTTCACCAAAAACCAGACATTTGCAGCTAGAACAGTCATTTACCACATTAGCAATGTATAGAGTGTATTTCTTTAAAGTTAAGACTAGTTTAAAGTTATCTTCATTGAAAAGTACAGTGCTTTTCCTTCAAAAATAAGGACATTTCAATGTGACCCCAAACTTTTGAACGGTAGTATATATATATATATATATATATATATATATATATATATATATATATATATATATATATATATATATATATATATATATATATATATATATATATATATATATATATATATATATATATATATATACACACACACACCTGGACACACCTCATTCAAAGCGTTTACTTTATTTTCATGACTATTTACATTGTAGATTGTCACTGAAGGCATCATAACTATGAATGAACACATGTGGAGTTATGTACTTAACAAAAAAGGATGAAATAACTGAAAACATGTTTTATATTCTAGTTTTATATTCTAGCCACCCTTTGCTCGGATTACTGCTTTGCACACTCTTGGTATTCTCTCGATGAGCTTCAAGAGGTAGTCACCTGAAATGGGTTTTCACTTCACAGGTGTGCTTGAAGCTGAAAATCCCCTGAAGAGCAGGGAAACCTGTGAAACAGGCTTGTAGGGATGACATAGCCTCAGTGTTTTTTCCTGACCTAACGTATATTTCGCTCTACCCCGGTATTGAGGACTGTATAGCGGAAAAACCACACAAACCTCGACATATATATATATATATATATACGAAAAATTAGTTTTTTGCGATTATCGCGATTAATTTTGAGTTAACTATTAACAAACCTTGATTAATTGCGATTAAATATTTTAATTGTTTGACAGCCCTTCATATATATATATATATATATATATATATATATATATATATATATATATATATATATATATATATATATATATATATATATATATATATATATATATATATATATATACACACACACTACCGTTCAAAAGTTTGGGGTCACATTGAAATGTCCTTATTTTTGAAGGAAAAGCACTGTACTTTTCAATGAAGATAACTTTAAACTAGTCTTAACTTTAAAGAAATACACTCTATACATTGCTAATGTGGTAAATGACTATTCTAGCTGCAAATGTCTGGTTTTTGGTGCAATATCTACATAGGTGTATAGAGGCCCATTTCCAGCAACTATCACTCCAGTGTTCTAATGGTACAATGTGTTTGCTCATTGGCTCAGAAGGCTAATTGATGATTAGAAAACTCTTGCGCATTCATGTTCACACATCTGAAAACAGTTTAGCTCGTTACAGAAGCTACAAAACTGACCTTCCTTTGAGCAGATTGACTTTCTGGAGCATCACATTTGAGGTGTCAATTAAACGCTCAAAATGGCCAGAAAAAGAGAACTTTCATCTGAAACTCGACAGTCTATTCTTGTTCTTAGAAATTAAAGTTATTCCACAAAATTGTTTGGGTGACCCCAAACTTTTGAACGGTAGTATATATATATATATATATATATATATATATATATATATATATATATATATATATATATATATATATATATATATATATATATATATATATATATATATATATATATATATATATATATATATATATATATATATATATATAGGGCTGCAACAACTAATCGATTAAATCGATTATAAAAATAGTTGGCGATTAATTTAGTCATCGGTTCGTTGGATCTATGCTACACGCATGCGCAGAGGCTACTTTTATTTATTTATTTTTTAAATTTTTTTAATAAACCTTTATTTATAAACTGCAACATGTACAAACAGCTGAGAAACAATAATCAAAATAAGTATGGTGCCAGTATGCTGTTTTTTTTCTCCCAATAAAATACTGGAAAGGATAGAAATGTAGTTTGTCTCTTTTATCCGATTATTAATCGATTAATCAAAGTAATAATCAACAGATTAATCGATTATCAAATTAGTTGTTAGTTGCAGCCCTAATATATATATATATATATATATATATATATATATATATATATATATATATATATATATATATACATATATATATACATACATACATACATACATACATACATACATAACAGTGAAAGCTAACACCGTACTTGCGTATGATGTCACCCAGCGGCAGCATGTAAATACTAATATATATATATATATATATATATAAAATATATATATATATATATATATATATATATATATATATATATATATATATATATATATATATATATATATATATATATATAAAATATATATATATATATATAAAATATATATATATATATATATATATATATATATATATATATATATATATATATATATATATATATATATATATATATATATATATTTTATATATATATATATATATATATTTTATATATATATATATATATATATATATATATTAGTATTTACATGCTGCCGCTGGGTGACATCATACGCAAGTACGGTGTTAGCTTTCACTGTTATGCTGATGACACCCAACTCTACATGCCCCTAAAGCTGACCAACACGCCGGACTGTAGTCAGCTGGAGGCGTGTCTTAATGAAATTAAACAATGGATGTCCGCTAACTTTTTGCAACTCAACGCTAAGAAAACGGAAATGCTGATTATCGGTCCTGCTAGACACCAACATCTATTTAATAATACCACCTTAACATTTGACAACCAAACAATTAAACAAGGAGACTCGGTAAAGAATCTGGGTATTATCTTCGACCCAACTCTCTCGTTTGAGTCACACATTAAGAGTGTTACTAAAACGGCCTTCTTTCATCTCCGTAATATCGCTAAAATTCGTTCCATCTTGTCCACTAGCGACGCTGAGATCATTATTCATGCGTTCGTTACGTCTCGTCTCGATTACTGTAACGTATTATTTTCGGGCCTCCCTATGTCTAGCATTAAAAGATTACAGTTGGTACAAAATGCGGCTGCAAGGCTTTTGACAAAAACAAGAAAGTTTGATCATATTACGCCTATACTGGCTCACTTGCACTGGCTTCCTGTGCACTTAAGATGCGACTTTAAGGTTTTACTACTTACGTATAAAATACTACACGGTTTAGCTCCAGCCTATCTCGCCGATTGTATTGTACCATATGTCCCGACAAGAAATCTGCGTTCAAAGAACTCCGGCTTATTAGTGATTCCCAGAGCCAAAAAAAGTCTGCGGGCTATAGAGCGTTTTCTATTCGGGCTCCAGTACTCTGGAATGCCCTCCCGGTAACAGTTAGAGATGCTACCTCAGTAGAAGCATTTAAGTCTCATCTTAAAACTCATTTGTATAATCTAGCCTTTAAATAGACCCCCCCTTTTTTAGACCAGTTGATCTAACGTTTCGTTTCTTTTCTTCTCTCCTCTTCTCCCCTGTCCCTTGTGAGGGGGAGTTGCATAGGTCCGGTGGCCATGGATGAAGTGCTGGCTGTCCAGAGCCGGGACCCCGGGTGGACCACTAGCCTGTGCATCGGTTGGGGACATCTCTGCGCTGCTGACCCGTCTCCGCTCGGGATGGTTTCCTGTTGGCCCCGCTGTGGACTGGACTCCCGCTGATGTGTTGGATCCACTGTGGACTGGACTTTCACAATGTTATGTCAGACCCACTCGACATCCGTTGCTTTCGGTCTCCCCTAGAGGGGGGGGGGGGGGGGGGGGGGTTACCCACATATGCGGTCCTCTCCAAGGTTTCTCATAGTCATTCACCGACGTCCCACTGGGGTGAGTTTTTCCTTGCCCGTATGTGGGCTCTGTACCGAGGATGTCGTTGTGGCTTGTACAGCCCTTTGAGACACTTGTGATTTAGGGCTATATAAATAAACATTGATTGATTGATTGATATATATATATATATGCTGCCCACTGCTCCCCAAGGGGATGGGTCAAATGCAGAGGACAAATTTCACCACATCTAGTGTGTGTGTGACAATCATTGGTACTTTAATTAATATATATATATATTAGGGCTGTCAAACAATTAAAATATTTAATCACAATTAATCACAGTTTGTTCATAGTTAACTCAAAATTAATCGCAATAATCGCAAAAAAAACTAATTTTTCATCATTAATAAGTGTAACCTAGACAGATTTTCAAGTTTTTATTACCATGACTGGACAATTATTTTGCTTTTATGAAATGTTTTTTTTTTTTTTAAATAGTATGCTTTTTTAAACAGCTCAACATAAAAAGGACATAAACAACATTTAACAATTTTTTTTTTTTTAAATACCTGCATTCGTGTTTTGACAAATATTGTATTTTTTAGGACTACTGATTTGTATTCCTGCTGTAGAAGCACTTGCATTTAGAGGGGGAGCTACAATTTTTTTTATATCAGTTTCAAGCAATAATAACATAAAATGTGGATTACTACAATCATGGTTTGATTGTCAAATATGTTTGGTAATATAAAATGTGCTATTTATACCTGAATAAATTATTCTGATATTCTGTACATTACATGTTGGACAACTTAATAATATTTGCTTTGCTGCATGGCAATGTCTTAACCTTCTATATATCAATAATGTATGATATTCAGCCTGATGAATATTATGTAATTGAGGACTATCAATCAGAGCATGTTACAAAAGAATATACACTACACTTTATTTCAATCTGCCACAAAATGTCACCCTCAGTCTACAGTTTATTCATCAACTGATGTACTTAAATGTATGTAGGTAGAAATATATATGTACAAATATCAAAACATCTTTGACAATCAAAGCATGATCTTATTGAAATACATATTTCATTTTGTCACTGTAGCGGATGTGAAGAGTAGCGCTTTTATTGTGAAGCCGGCAGTCTGATTAGTTTGAGAAGGTGTCTTGACGACAAGAATTGTAAAGAGATCCTGCCTACCGTCTGTCTTTCCTTTTTGTTTTTATATATATATATATATATATATATATATATATATATATATATATATATATATATATATATATATATATATATATATATATATATATATACACATACATACATACATACATATATATATATATACATTCATTTATATATATACTGATACTATACTTTGTATCGTTACAGTGGATATTTGTATCAATCCGCCTACACCCTGTTTACATTCAAAAACTCGAGCTTAGCGATTAGCATGGCTTACTGTATCCTCCTACGATGTGGAGTTTAGCATGTTTAGCTATTCCCTGTCGTCTGGTGATAAGTGTACTTGTATTTGCTGCAATGGACGTTAGGTGACAAGAAGCTGCACTGTGGAGGGATGTTAGCCGCTAGCCCGTTGGCGACGGATCGTCATTGCGTTGAGACAAAAAAATAGTTATTCTTACATTTTCACACTTTGCACTATTTTGTTACACTTTATCCAGCATTTCTTATGTATCCTTTATTTTTGCACCTTAATTTTAAGAGGTTATTGTTAAGTGTTAAATGTGATTTTAGAATTGAATTTTTTGATAGGTAAAAAAAAAATCAATTATCGATATTGACCGATATACTGTAAAACACTTATCGTGATACAGTCTTCAGCACATATCGCCCAGCCCTAGTAGGAGTAAGTCCATTATGCTGTATGCACTTTTCCCAGTTTCTTTGAACGCAGCATTAACTTCATCACCTGGCTCCAGTCTCAAGTTAATGAAGCAACTTCGGCATAACATAAATTCCTTTCCATATTTACATGAGAATAACAGACCAAATGTTACACAGATGGAACTAAACCTGCAAAAAAAATGTTATTCTAACATTTTCACACTATGCACTATTTTTTTTTTACACTTTATCCAGCATTTCTTACGTATTCCTTATTTTTGCACCTTAATTTTAAGAGGTTATTGTTAAGTGTTAAATGTGATTTTAGAATTGAGTTTACATTGAGTGTTTTCCATGGTTCTGTTGACATTTCCTTTCCTTTCTGCCTTAATAGTTGAGCGGATTATAACCAGAGGAAGATTACATTTGAAATAAAATGTTTACATTTAATACATTGTTCTCCTGCTCCTGATTTTTGATAGGTCATAAAAAAATCAATTATCGTTATTGACCGATTACACTTTATCCAGCATTTCTTACCTTTTCCTTATTTTTGCACCTTAATTTTAAGAGGTTATTGTTAAGTGTTAAATGTGATTTTAGAATTGACTTTTTTGATTGGTCATAAAAAAATCAATTATCGATATTTACCGATATACACTTATCGTGATACAGTTTTCAGCCATATCACCCAGTCCTTTATGCTGTGTGCACTTTTCCCAGTTTCTTTGAACGCAGCATTAACTTCATCACCTGGCTCCAGTTAATGAAGCAACTTCTGCATAACATGAATTCCTTTCCATATTTACAAGAGAATAACAGACCAAATGTTACACAGATGTAACATCCTGGCAATAAACCTGCAAAAAAAATTGTTATTCTTCATTTTCACACTTTGCACTCCATTAAGCATTTCTTACATATTCCTTATTTTTGCACCTTAATTTTAAGAGGTTATTGTTAAGTGTTAAATGTGATTTTAGAATTGAGTGTTTTCCACGGTTCTGTTGACATTTCCTTTCTGCCTTGACAGCTGAGCGGATTATAATCAGAGGAAGATTACATTTGAAATAAAATGTTTACATTTAATACATTGTTCTCCTGCTCCTGATTTTTGATAGGTCATAAAAAAAAATCAATTATCGATTTTGACCGATATAAAACACTTATCGTGATACAGTTTTCAGCACATATCGCCCAGCCCTAGTAGGAATACATCCATTATGCTGTGTGCACTGTTCCCAGTTTCTTTGAACGCAGCATTAACTTCATCACCTGGCTCGAGTTAATGAAGCAACTTCTGCATAACATGAATTCCTTTCCATATTTACATGAGAATAACAGACCAAATGTTACACAGATGGCACTAAACCTGGAATAAAATTGTTATTCTTACATTTTCACACTTTGCACTATTTTGTAACACTTTATCCAGCATTTCTTACGTATTCCTTATTTTTGCACCTTAATTTTAAGAGGTTATTGTTAAGTGTTAAATGTGAATTTTTTGATAGGTCAAAAAAAACAAAATTATCGATATTGACTAATATCTGTAAAACACTTATCGTGATACAGTTTTCAGCCATATCGCCCAGCCCTAGTAGGAATAAATCCATTATGCTGTGTGCACTGTTCCCAGTTTCTTTGAACGCAGCATTAACTTCATCACCTGGCTCGAGTTAATGAAGCAACTTTGTCATGTTCGTTGTGTCCTTTCCATATTTACATGAGAATAACAGACCAAATGTTACAGAGATGTAACTTCCTGGCACTAAACCTGAAAAAAAATAGTTATTCTTACATTTTCACACTTTGCACTATTTTATTCCACTATATCCAGCATTTCTTACCTTTTCCTTATTTTTGCACCTTCATTTTAAGAGGTTATTGTTAAGTGTATAATGTGATTTTAGAATTTAATTTTTTGATAGGTCATTAAAAAATAATAGTTATCAATATTGACCAATATCTGTAAAACACTTATCGTGATACAGTTTTTAGCACATATCGCCCAGCCCTAATATGCATTTTTCCCAGTTACTTTGAACGCAGCATTAACTTCATCACCTTGCTCGAGTCTCGAGTTAATGAAGCAACTTCTGCATAACATGAATTCCTTTCCATATTTACATGAGAATAACAGACCAAATGTTACACAGATGTAACTTCCTGGCACTAAACAAAAAATAGTTACATTTTCACACTTTGCACTATTTTGTTACACTTTATCAATCATTTCTTACGTATTCCTTATTGTTGCACCTTCATTTTAAGAGGTTATTGTTAAGTGTATAATGTGATTTTAGAATTGAATTTTTTGATAGGTCATTAAAAAAAAAATTATCGATATTGACCAATATCTGTAAAACACTTATCGTGATACAGTTTTCAGCACATATCGCCCAGCCCTAATATGCACTTTTCCCAGTTACTTTGAACGCAGCATTAACTTTTATCACCTGGCTCGAGTTAATGAAGCAACTTTGTCATGTTCGTTGTGTCCTTTCCATATTTACATGAGAATAACAGACCAAATGTTACACAGATGTAACTTCCTGGCACTAAACCTGCAAAAAAATAGTTATTCTTACATTTTCACACTTTGCACTATTTTATTCCACTATATCCAGCATTTCTTACCTTTTCCTTATTTTTGCACCTTCATTTTAAGAGGTTATTGTTAAGTGTATAATGTGATTTTAGAATTGAATTTTTTGATAGGTCATTAAAAAATAATAGTTATCGATATTGACCAATATCTGTAAAACACTTATCGTGATACAGTTTTTAGCACATATCGCCCAGCCCTAATATGCACTTTTCCCAGTTTCTTTGAACGCAGCATTAACTTCATCACCTTGCTCGAGTCTCGACTTAATGAAGCAACTTCTGCATAACATTAATTCATTTCCATATTTACATGAGAATAACAGACCAAATGTTACACAGATGTAACTTCCTGGCACTAAACAAAAAATAGTTACATTTTCACACTTTGCACTATTTTGTTACTCTTTATCAATAATTTCTTACATATTCCTTATTTTTGCACCTTCATTTTAAGAGGTTATTGTTAAGTGTACAATGTGATTTTAGAATTGATTTTTTTGATAGGTCATACAAAAAAAATTATCGATAGTGACCAATATCTGTAAAACACTTATCGTGATACAGTTTTCAGCACATATCGCCCAGCCCCAATATGCACTTTTCCCAGTTACTTTGAACGCAGCATTAACTTCATCACCTGGCTCGAGTTAATGAAGCAACTTTGTCATGTTCGTTGTGTCCTTTCCATATTTACATGAGAATAACAGACCAAATGTTACACAGATGTAACTTCCTGGCACTAAACCTGCAAAAAAATAGTTATTCTTACATGTTCACACTTTGCACTATTTTATTCCACTATATCCAGCATTTCTTACCTTTTCCTTATTTTTGCACCTTCATTTTAAGAGGTTATTGTTAAGTGTATAATGTGATTTTAGAATTGCATTTTTTGATAGGTCATTAAAAAATAATAGTTATCGATATTGACCAATATCTGTAAAACACTTATCGTGATACAGTTTTTAGCACATATCGCCCAGCCCTAATATGCATTTTTCCCAGTTACTATGAACGCAGCATTAACTTCATCACCTTGCTCGAGTCTCGAGTTAATGAAGCAACTTCTGCATAACATGAATTCCTTTCCATATTTACATGAGAATAACAGACCAAATGTTACACAGATGTAACTTCCTGGCACTAAACAAAAAATAGTTACATTTTCAAACTTTGCACTATTTTGTTACACTTTATCAATAATTTCTTACATATTCCTTATTTTTGCACCTTCATTTTAAGAGGTTATTGTTAAGTGTATAATGTGATTTTAGAATTGAATTTTTTGATAGGCCATAAAAATAAAAATAAATCGATATTGACCAAAAACACTTATCGTGATACAGTTTTTAGCACATATCGCCCAGCCCTAATATGCACTTTTCCCAGTTTCTTTGAACGCAGCATTAACTTCATCACCTTGCTCGAGTCTCGAGTTAATGAAGCAACTTCTGCATAACATGAATTCCTTTCCATATTTACATGAGAATAACAGACCAAATGTTACACAGATGTAACTTCCTGGCACTAAACAAAAAATAGTTACATTTTCACACTTTGCACTATTTTGTTACACTTTATCAATAATTTCTTACGTATTCCTTATTTTGAACCCTTATTTTAAGAGGTTATTGTTAAGTGTATAATGTGATTTTAGAATTGAATTTTTTGATAGGTCATAAAAAAAAATAATTATCGATATTGACCAATATCTGTAAAACACTTATCGTGATACAGTTTTCAGCACATGTCGCCCAGCCCTAATATCCAATTTTCCCAGCTTCTTTGAACGCAGCATTAACTTCATCACCTGGCTCTCGTCTCGAGTTAATGAAGCAACTTCCGCGAATGTTTTTATGAATTAATCATGAATACAACAAATGAAATAAAAAGTTATTTTGCCCACCTGTACCAGTCCAGTCCTCTGTCGTAGTTCCTGTCGAAGAAATGCGGCTCCGTCCCGAGGGCGCGCACGTCCGGGTGGATCCTGATGAACTCCAGCACCGCCCTGGTCCCTCCTTTCTTCACCCCCACAATCATGGCGCCGGGCAGCTTTTTACTCCCCAGTTTCGGCGCCGAACTCAAGTTTTTCCCCTTGACGTCGCCCCAGTGTGCGGGCGGGAGACGGAGAGGAGGAGGGCCGGGCTGGGCTGCCTCCAGCCAGGCGCACTGGCGCTGGTCCGACTGGGCGAGAAGTTTCTTCCCGCCGGTGAGCCTGCTCGGCGGGCAGCGGCTCCCCACGTAGGGCCGCCCCGTCATGACGGCGGTGCGGCCGAAAATGATGGTGTAGCACAAGTAGGTGCAGGACAAGGACACAGTCAGCATGAAGGCGGAGGAGAGGAACCGCTGTGCCATGTCTCCATGGGCTCAAGGTGCTGCATGGCGCGCCATCGGACCCGTCCTCCTCCTCCTCCTCCTCCTCCTCATTACTTCCACATCCGGACGCCTCGGCGTGGAAAAGAATGAGAGGCGATAATTACTTGAAAGTGAATACAAAACAAGTCATGTTTCCTATGGAGACGTGAGAAAAGTGGTCCTAAGAGTCCGTGGAGAAGACCTGCCTTCCTCACTGTGGACCTGCGAGGTGCGAGGTAGGGAATAATTAACACGCCCTCTGACGTCATCAGGGAGCTCCTAATTGGCTGGATGCTCAAACCCAAGCTTTCACATTTGAACTTTTTGTGTGTACTGTCTACTAGTGCAGTGTTTTTCAACCTTTTTTGAGCCAAGGCACATTTTTTGCGTTGAAAAAATCCAGAGGCACACCGCCAGCAGAAATAATTGAAAAACAAAACTCCGTCGACGGTAAAAAGTTGTTGTTGCAATTGTTGGATGTGACTTTAAACCAGTGGTGTCAAACGTACGGCCCGAGGGCCGGCTCAGGCCCGCAAACAGGTTTTATCCGGCCCGCGGGATGAGTTTACTTAGTATAAAAATTCATCTGAAATTTTTGAATGAAAGAAACAGCTGTTCTAAATGTGTCCACTGGATGTCGCAATGGCAATTCTTTGTATCTTTGTAGATGATGCTACATATGTACAAAATAAACCACACGATGTTAAGTACATCAGTCGTGGAAAATTATCAAACTACATAAATAACAAACTTTAATTTGATTTTGATATCTCGATAGATTGAAAATTAACACCAATGAGTTGACTAATGAACATAACCATATAATTTATTTAGAAAATATAAATAACGACAAATAAAGATAGAATACTATTAACCGCAATATGTACGTGTAAAAAACCCAACAACATTATGATTTGTACATTTTCAGAATGTGCTTGTTCTATTTTCAAACAAAGACAACAATCTGAAGTTGTCTTTATCTTTATGTTATCGTGCCGTGATTTTACCAGTCCGGCCCACTTGGGAGTAGATTTTTCTCCATGTGGCCCCCGATCTAAAATGAGTTTGACACCCCTGCTTTAAACCATAACCAAGCATGTATGACTATAGCTCTTGTCTCAAAGTAGGTGTACTGTCACCACCTGTCACATCACGCCCTGACTTATTTGGAGTTTTTTTTGCTGTTTTCCTGTGTGTAGTGTTTTAGTTCTTGTCTTGCGCTCCTATTTTGGTGGCTTTTTCTCTTTTTTAAAAATATTTTCCTGTAGCAGTTTCATGTCTTCCTTTAAGTGATATTTCCCGCATCTACTTTGTTTTAGCAATCAAGAATATTTCAGTTGTTTGTATCCGTCTTTGTGGGGACATTGTTGATTGCCATGTCATGTTCGGATGTACATTGTGGACGCCGTCTTTGCTCCACAGTAAGTCTTTGCTGTCGTCCAGCGTTCTGTTTTTGTTTACTTTGTAGCCGGTTCACTTTTAGTTTCGATCTGTATAGCCTTCCCTAAGCTTCAATGCCTTTTCTTAGGGGCACTCACCTTTTTTTTTTTTTTTGGTTAAAGCATTAGACACCTTTTTACCTGCACGCTGCCTTCAGCTGTTTCCGACATCTAGCAATTAGCTACCGGCTGCCACCTACTGATATGGAAGAGTATTACACGGTTACTCTGCCGAGCTCTAGACAGCACCGACACTCAACAACAACACATCATTTGCAGACTATAATTACTGGTTTGCAAAAAATATTTTTAACCCAAATAGGTGAAATTACATAATCTCCCACGGCACACCAGACTGTATCTCACGGCACACTTGTGTGCCGCGGCACGGTGGTTGAAAAACACTGTACTAGTGTTTTAAATGGAAGTAGAATTGTCTCACATCAACTTATATATTAATAAATAAAACAATACAAATGTGATAAACAGACAAATAAATAATTTGTATAAATAAACGCGTATTTGTAAATATACAAACCCCGTTTCCATATGAGTTGGGAAATTGTGTTAGATGTAAATATAAACGGAATACAATGATTTGCAAATCATTTTCAACCATACTTGCCAACCATACTTGAGCTGGAGGCCACGCCCCCTCCAGCTCAATGCGGACCTGAGTGGGGACAGCCGTTCTTACGTCCGCTTTCCCACAATATAAACAGCTTGCCCGCTCAATGACGTCATAACATCTACGGCTTTTAGAGAGTAGAGTGCACAACAAGGAGAGAGAGTTCTTGGTTTTTTATGTGGGTTTATTGTTAGGCAGTTTCATTAACGTCCTCCCAGCGCGGTAACAACACACAACAACAGCAGTCACGTTTAGTCTACCGTAAAGCAGTTCGTCTGCAGTAAACAGCAATGTTGTGACACTCTTAAACAGGACAACACTGCCATCTACTGGATAGCCTGCAGAACACTGAAATTCAAGTATTTTATTTATATGTATAATAAAATTTTTAAAAAAAATAAATAAATAAAAATAAAAAAATATATATATATATATAGCTAGAATTCACTGAAAGTCAAGTATTTCATACATATATATATATATATATATATATATATATATATATATATATATATATATATATATATATATATATATATAATTTATATATATGAAATACTTGATTTGGTGAATTCTAGCTGTAAATATACTCTCTTCTTAACCACGCCCTTAACCACGCCCAGACCACACCCCCACTCCAAAACACCCCCCCCCCGGACCACGCCCCCCCACATAAATACAAATAAAATGTATAAATATAAAAATGTGATCAAATTAATCAAGACTTTGTATGAATAAACATGTATTTGTAAATATATTTTTGAGATTTTTGAATATAAATGTGCTTGATTTTGTATTTGTATTTGTATTGAATTTTAATCAATCAATGTTTATTTATATAGCCCTAAATCACAAGTGTCTCAAAGGGCTGCACAAGCCACAACGACATCCTCGGTTTAGAGCCCATAAAAGGGCAAGGAAAAACTCACAACCCAGTGGGATGTCAATGTGAATGACTATGAGAAACCTTGGAGAGGACTGCAGATGTGGGTGACACCGCCCCCCCACAATTTGCTTTTGTGTCGATGAGACATTCCTACCACAAACCAGATGCACAAAGTTCAGTTAAAGTTAAATACCAATTATAGTTACACACACACTAGGTGTGGTGAAATTTGTCCTCTGCATTTGACCCATCCCCTTGTTCACCCCCTGGGAGGTGAGGGGAGCAGTGGGCAGCAGCAGTGCCACGCCCGGGAATCATTTTTGGTGATTTAACCCCCTATTCCAACCCTTGATGCTGAGTGACAAGCATCAAGGGTCCCATTTTTATAGTCTTTGGTATGACTCGGCCAGGGTTTGAACTCACAACCTACCGATCTCAGGGCGGATACTCCAACCACTAGGCGACTGAGTAGGCTCACAGGCAAATAAATGTGACCCAGGGGGGGTCGGCGTGGCGCTGTTGGGAGAGTGGCCGTGCCAGCAACCTGAGGGTTCCTGGTTCAATCCCCACCTTCTACAAACTTTGTCATGTTCATTGTGTCCTTGAGCAAGACACGTCATCCTTGCTCCTGATGGGTCGTGGTTAGGGTCTTGCATGGCAGCTCCCGCCATCAGTGTGTGAATGGGTGAATGCGGAAATAGTGTCAAAGCGCTTTGAGTACCTTGAAGGTAGAAAAGCGCTATACAAGTATAACCCATTTACCATTTGATTTTGTATTTGTATTGAATTTGCATATGTGGATCGCTTCTTTGCTTTTGTGTCGATGAGACATTCCTACCACAAACCAGATGCACAAATAAATGTGACTGAGGGGGGGTCGGCGTGGCGCTGTTGGGAGAGTGGCCGTGCCAGCAACCTGAGGGTTCCTGGTTCAATCCCCACCTTCTACCAACCTCGTCACGATCCGTGTGTCTTTGAGCAAGACACTTCACCCTTGCTCCTGATGGTTCGTGGTTAGGGCTTTGCATGGCAGCTCCCGCCATCAATGTGTGAATGTGTGTGTGAATGGATGAATGTGGAAATAGTGTCAAAGCGCTATGAGTACCTTGAAGGTAGAAAAGCGCTATACAAGTATAACCCATTTACCTAGTTTGAATGTTTTTGAATGTTTGAACAACCAGCAGAGGGCACTGCAGCCAGAGCGGTCTGGGTCACAGACATGGTCAGACACCGGCGAGCCGATCAGAGGCACACTTGGGAGTGTCATATTACGTCATAACTTTGTTTTAACTGTTTTTGAAACCAGAAAGAAGAAGAACGCTACAGGATATGACACACTGAGACCATGACTTAGAAGATTTAATTCCTCGCTCCTAATTTATACAAATTATTTATTTGTATATCACATTTGTATTTGTATTTGTATATTTAATATATGCATTTGTATTAATATCATATTGATGTATATAAGTTGATGTGAGACAATTCTACTTCAATATTTTTCAACCTTTTTTATACCAAAGCACATTTTTTTCTTTGAAAAAATCTTGAGGCACACCACAAGCAGAAAACATTAAAAAATGAAACTCATTAGCCGATATTGACAATAAAAAGTCGTTCTTACAAAGGTTGGATATGAATTCAAACCATAACCAAGCATGCATCAATATAGCTCTTGTCTCAAAGTAGGTGTACTGTCACCACCTGTCACATCACGCCCTGACTTATTTTACATTTTTTTGCTGTTTTCCTGTGTGTAGTGTTTTAGTTCTTGTCTTGCGCTCCTATTTTGGTGGCTTTTCCTCTTTTGTTGGTATTTTCCTGTAGCAGTTTCACGTCTTCCTTGAGCGCTATTCTCCGCACCGGCTTTGTTTTCGCAATCAAGGCTATTTAAGTTGTGCGGACGCTATCCTTCTTTGTGGGGACATAGTTGATTGTCATGTCGTGTTCGGATGTACATTGTGGACGCCGTCTGCTTCACACGCTGTAAGTCTTTGCTGTCGTCCAGCATTCTGTTTTTGTTTACTTTGCAGCCAGTTCAGTTTTAGTTTAATTTTGCATAGCCATCCCTAAGCTTCAATGCCTTTTCTTAGCGGCACTCGCCTTTTGTTTATTTTTGGTTTAAGTGTTAGATACCTTTTTACCTACGTGCTGCCTCCCACATATTGTGATCACGACAAACCATGTTCCCGACATCTACAAAGCAATTAGCTACCTGCTGCCACCTACTGATATGGAAGAGTGTACCACCTCAGAAATCACTTGGCTCACCATATACCACCAAAATGACCAACATTAAAATACAGTAGCGTAATAGGCCTAAATATTCATTTAAGCACCGCAACATTAGACAACGTTTAAACAGTAACACTGTGTTTGAATATTTAATGAAGTGATTCTTTGGCGTGGATAGGTTGATTGGCAACACTAAATTGACCCTAGTCTGTGAATGTGAGTGTGAATGTTGTCTATCTGTGTTGGCACTGTGATGAGGTGGCGACTTGTCCAAGGTGTACCCCGCCTTCTGCCCGAATGCAACTGAGATAGCACCCCCTGCAACCCCGAAAGAGACAAGCGGTAGAAAATGGATGGAGGGATGGATTCTTTGGCGTACCACTAGATCGGGGGTCGGCAACCCGCGGCTCTAGAACCACATGCGGCTCTTTAGCGCCGCTCTAGTGGCTCCCTGGAGCTTTTTCAAAAATGTGTGAAAATGGAAAAAGATGGACAAAAAAATATATGTTTTGTTTTAATAAGGTTTCTGTAGGACAAACATGACACAAACCTTCCTAATTTTTAGAAAACCCACTGTTTATATCAAACATGCTTCAAGGATGGGAGTATTTGGTGAGCGCTGTTTTGTCCAGCTAATTTCAGTGGTCCTTGAACTCACCATAGTTTGTTTACATGTACAACTTTCTACCACACTGCCACAGAAAAACGTGTTTTATGCCACTCCTTCTTTGTCTCATTTTGTCCACCAAATGTTTTATGCTGTGCGTGAATGCACAAAGGTGCACTTTGTTGATGTTATTGACTTGTTGGAGTGCTAATCAGGCATATTTGGTCAGTGCATGACTGCAAGCTAATCGATGCTAACATGCTATTTAGGCTAGCTGTATGTACATATTGCATCATTATGCCTCATTTGTAGGTATATATGAGCTCATTTAATATAATTTACTCCTCTTTGTATATAATTTAGTTTTGCATGTCTCATGACACATTATCTGTATGTAATATTGGCTGCATTTCTCATTGTTGTTTGTGTGCCATGTTGTTCCGGACCACAGCAAACATTACCTAGCTTGCCAAAGATTGTAATAAATGTATTAGAAGAAGACAGCCTGCCGTTTCTTTAACCTGGACACACACATCTATACCTTTGGCCGTTAAAAACCAGTCATTTCCAGGATTTATCTCACCTTCTGAGTAGCCTCTGATTTTACTAATGGTTTCTAATGTTGTAAAAACGTGTCGAATAAATATGACATTTCAACATTTCTGTCAACGAAGATTTGCTTCAGCCTGCGACAAATAGTTATTTTGATAGTAGGCTAATATAGCTAATATAGACACTTACACCATGTGTTGCCTTCATTATAACACTTATATAAGACTTTTAAAGTCATTTTGCTAGTAGGCTGTTATAGCTAATATAGACACTTACATCATGTGTTGCCTTCATTATAACACTTATATAAGGCTTTTAATTTTTTGCGGCTCCAGACAAATTATTTTTTTGTATTTTTGGTCCAATATGGCTCTTTCAACATTTTAACACGGATGAAGCCAACGTACAACTACTGGTACACATACCACAGTTTGAGAATCCCTGGTCTATGCAACAAGAGTCTTTTCGGCACATATGCCATAAAATGCTCTACTCAAAGATCTATTAAAAAAAAAGTACCTTGCAAACAAGAAAAAGCTCAACTCAAAGATCCTCCATATAGACAGAATGCCCGGCTGTCTTTTTTAAGCACCTCTTACCAATGACAGCCAAAAATCTCTCTGCATGAGCGTCCAATCGGATGTTTGATTTCCGTGCAGCCACTAGGGAGCATCTTTGGTATCTGGGGACATTTTTGACGGAAACATTATTCCTCTGATGTGAGGAGTGTGTCCTCGTCTCACTCTTCTTACCCTAAACTTGGTCTAAACCTGAAAAGAAACACAAGAGAAGTGTGTGTTGTTGACTTGCAAAACATAATCAATGAAGCAAATCCAATGCAACAAGGTGTTTTTATTATTATTATTATTAATATTATTTAATAATATAATACAATTTATTTATTATTTATTATTATATTATTATATTATTTATTATTTAATAATATATATTATTTAATAATAAAATATTATTTATTTATTATTATTTATTTATTTATTATTATTATTAATATTATTTATTTCTTGCCTTTCTATGAGCACAATCACTTCATAATAATGTTAATAATCACCAAGCATATCACTCCAAAATCCAGTTTTGATGTGAGGAGTGTGTCCTCGTCTCACTCTTCTTACCCTAAACTTGGTCTAACCTGAAGAGAAACACAAGAGAAGTGTGTGTTGTTGACTTGCAAAACATAATCAATGAAGCAAATCCAATGCAACAAGGTGTTTTTATTATTATTATTATTATTAATATTATTTAATTATATAATATTATTTAATAATATAATATTATTTATTTATTATTTATTATTATATTATTATATTATTTATTATTTAAAAATATGTATTATTTAATAATATAATATTATTTATTTATTATTATTTATTTATTTATTATTATTATTAATATTATTTATTTCCTGCCTTTCTATGAGCACAATCACTTCATAATAATGTTAATAATCACCAAGCATATCACTCCAAAATCCAGTTTTGATGTGAGGAGTGTGTCCTCGTCTCACTCTTCTTACCCTAAACTTGGTCTAACCTGAAGAGAAACACAAGAGAAGTGTGTGTTGTTGACTTGCAAAACATAATCAATGAAGCAAATCCAATGCAACAAGGTGTTTTTATTATTATTATTATTAATATTATTTAATTATATAATATTATTTAATAATATGATATTTATTTATTATTTATTATTTATTATTATATTATTATATTATTATATTATTTATTATTTAATAATATATATTATTTAATAATATAATATAATTTATTTATTATTATTTATTTATGTATTATTATTATTATTAATATTATTTATTTCCTGCCTTTCTGTGAGCGCAATCACTTCATAATAATGTTAATAATCACCAAGCATATCACTCCAAAATCCAGTTTACGTGCCAGCTTGACATTCCTCGCAGAGAATATGTTCAAAAACAATCCGTCGCCTTTAAATTCAAATGATGCACTGAGAAGAATCATGTGCCCTGTGGTAATGAAACACCTTGCCTTCCACCTTCTTGTTTGTCCTGTCACGTCGGACATATTACCAACTTTCTTGCTGTCGCAGAAATAGCATCTCAGCACCTCTCAGCGTTTTTCTGCAAAAAAAAAACCAACACAAAACATCGATATTATTCGGCTAAATGATGTAGCGCACAGGAGGCTGCACTTGTGTTCTGTTTCTTTCCCCCACTTCTGACACTTGGTGAGGTTTACAGTAGGAACGTGTCAACACCTGCTGAGTGTTGTCAGCAGACTTCTTCTTGATCCTTCTTCAAACTGGAAACGCAAACACGCAGCACAAAAATAAAGCTTTGGACAAACTTCCGCAAAGGGTGGTCATCTAAAGCAGCAACGCTCACCAGTCTTGTTAGAATAATTATGTATATATTACAGGGGTGTCCAAACTTTTTCCACCGAGGGCCACACACGGAAAAATTAAAGCCTGCGGGGGCCATTTTGATATGTGTCATTTTCAAATGATAACAAAATATATGGATTTTTTGTTTTTTTACCTTTAGGGCTCCCGGGGACCATAAAGGGTCTAAGTCATTAAAATGTTAAAAACAAGTCAAATTTTTATTTTTTATTTTTTATTTAATGCTTACAGTAAATCTCTACCTCTCCAGCATCCATCCCGCCATCATCATCCCTTCATCATCATCCCTCCATTATCCATCGTCCATTCCTCCATCATCCATCCCCCCATCATCCATCCCTCCATCATCCATCCCTCCATCATTCCATCATCATCCCTCCATCATCATCTCTTCATCATCATCATCCCATCATCATCCATCGTCCATCCCTCCATCATCCATCCCGCCATCCTTCCATCATCATCCCTCCATCATCATCCCTTCATCATCCATCCCGCCATCATCATCCCTCCATCATCATCCCTCCATCACCATCCCTTCATCATCATCCCTCCAATATTCATCGTCCATTCCTCCATCCCTCCATCATCATCCCTCCATCATCATCTCTTCATCATCATCCCACCATCATCCATCGTCCATCCCTCCATCATCCATCCCTCCATCATCCATCTCTCCATCCTTCCATCATCATCCCTCCATCATCCATCCCGCCTTCATCATCCCTCCATCATCATCCCTTCATCATCATCCCTCCATCATCATTCCTCCATCATCATCCTTTCATCATCATCCCTCCATCATCCATCCCTCCATCATCCATCTCTCCATCCTTCCATCATCATCCCTCCATCATCCATCCTTTCATCATCATCCCTCCATCATCCATCCCTCCATCATCCATTCCTCCATCATCATCCCTTCATCACATCCAACCATCGTCCATCCAACCATCGTCCATCCCTCCATCATCCATACCTTCATCATCAATCCCTTCATCATCCATCCCTCCATCATCCATACCTTCATCATCAATCCCTTCATCATCCATCCCTTCATCAACATCACTCCATCGTCCATCCAACCATCGCCCATCCCTCCATCCCTCCATCATACATCCCTCCATCATACATCCCTCCATCATCATCCCTCCATCACCATCCCTCCACCATCATCCCTTCATCATCCATCCCGCCATCATCATCCCTCCATCATCATCCCTTCATCATCCACCCCGCCATCATCAGCCCTCCATCATCATCCCTCCAATATTCATCGTCCATTCCTCCATCCCTCCATCATCCATCCCTCCATCATCATCCCTCCATCATCATCTCTTCATCATCCCACCATCATCCATCCCTCCATCATCCATCTCTCCATCCTTTCATCACCATCCCTCCATCATCATCCCTCCATCATCATCCCTCCATCATCCATCCCGCCTTCATCATCCATCCCGCCTTCATCATCCCTCCATCATCATCCCTCCATCATCATCCCTCCATCATCATCCTTTCATCATCATCCCTCCATCATCCATCCCTCCATCATCCATTCCTCCATCATCATCCCTTCATCACATCCAACCATCGTCCATCCAACCATCGTCCATCCCTCCATCATCCATTCCTTCATCATCATCCCTCCATCATCCATCCCTTCATCATCCATCCCTTCATCAACATCACTCCATCGTCCATCCAACCATCGTCCATCCCTCCATCATACATCCCTCCATCATACATCCCTCCATCACCATCCCTCCATCATCCATCCCTCCATCATCCATCCCTTCATCATCATCCCTTCATCATCATCCATCCCTCCATGGTCCATCCCTCCATGGTCCATCCCTCCATAGTCAATACCTCCATCGTCCATCCCTCAATCATCATCCATCCCTCCATAGTCCATCCCTCCATCATCCACCCCTCTATCATCCATCCCTCCATCATCCATCCCTCCATCATCATCCCTCCATCATCCATCCCTCCATCAGCATCCCTCCATCATCCATCCCTCCATAGTATATCAACTTTTGGTTGATATAAAATTTGAAAAACCAAAAAGGTTTTATGCCTTTTCTGTCAAGACAACTTTTTTTTTTATGATAAAACTGAAATATGCAGTATTTCCCCCACTGCCCAAAACATTCAGAAAGCAATGTTTGATGTGAAGTAATTAGAGCCTTAAAAACATCAATAATGCAAGACACCATTGATATTAATTGATTGTTATTTTTGAGTAATCACAGTGAAAAGATAAATAAAATCCCATTAAATATATTTAGGATACAAAAGGTGCCCCAGTCAAAGTGATACATTTGCATTAGTTTTTTTTTTACTTTCAACACTTAAGTTACGAGATCAACTTCAGATACATCTGTCAATTTTACGTTTTAACTATTATTTTGTTTGTTTTATGCTCTGTTGTCAAAGAAAACGTTGATGTTTTTGTATGGCAACCACACAATATATGCAATATTTTCCACATAAAACATTTTTAAAGTGAAATATTTGAAATAATTGGAGCATTGAATAGGTCAATAATTCATTATAACATTGTTTTTTTTGGGGTTTTTTTTTAGCAATGGCAAAAAAAAGCAAAAAAAAGCACAAAAAAAAACAGCCTGCATGGCAGCTTTGTGTCAACATTGCAACTTTTTCTAGATAGATTTCACCTCGTTCTACTTTTTTTAATGTTTATTTTTTATTTTTGCAATAGCATTTCCAGAATGTGTGGCGGGCCGGTAAACAATTAGCTGCGGGCCGCAAATGGCCCCCGGGCCGCACTTTGGACACCCCTGATATATTATCACACAACTCTATGCTTAAGGGCTGTTGCTATAGTTATTATCTGTATTTTTCTATCTTTGCAAAGCTGGCAAGTCTTCAAGGAAAAATGCACTTTTTTTGGAATTTTGACTATCATTCACAATCCTTATGCAAGACAAGCACACACATGTTTTTCTATTTTTATGCATTCTAAATCGTAAATAAACATTAGTAAAAGTCAGCTAGCGAAGGAGCCTTTGGGAGTCGCTCTAGTCCGCATATAAAACGCTCTAAAAAAACACCTCCATTGACGTTTTCTACACATTCTGTAAGTACATATGTAATGTAGAAACAGGCACATTCATAACATTTAATATTTACGAATTTTGCTCATATTTAGCATATGGCGATATATTAATTTCACAGACGCATCACAGCGTTCGCTTTTTTCTTCGACAACAGAGACTACACTCATGCAGACTTCATAAGAGCCATCAAACATAACAAAACATTCACTTACTGTACAATGTCTGCTCTCACTGGAATGACGACTGATGGGATGTTTATAGTCCTCATAGAAAAGACGAGCTTCGAGCACACCTGGGAAATGAAAGCCATTTCTGGTGACTACCTCTTGAAGCTCATCGAGAGAATGCCAAGAGTGTGCAAAGCAGTAATCAGAGCAAAGGGTGGCTATTTTGAAGAAACTATAATACAAAACACGTTTTCAGTTATTTCACCTTTTTTTGTGAAGTACATAACTCCACATGTGTTCATTAATAGTTTTGATGCCTTCAGTGACAATCTACAATGTAAATAGTCATGAAAATAAAGAAAAACACATTGAATGAGAAGGTGTGTCCAAACCTTTGGCCTCTACTGTGTATTAACCCTCTACTTCGACACCCTCAGGTCCCTGTTAGAGGAATATTTTCAGCTTCGATACCCGTCATGATCGGTTCTCTCTCTCCGGTGCCAATATCACAATTGTTTGTATCAAAACCGGTGAAGTTGGCACGCTGTGTAATTCGTAAATAACAACAAAATACAATGATTAGCAAATCCTTTTCAACTTATATTCAATTGAATAGACTGCAAAGACAAGATATTTAATGTTCCAACTGAGAAACTTAATTTTTTTTTGCAAATAATCATTAACTTAGAATTTATTGGCAGCAAAACATTGCAAAAAAGTTGTCACAGGGGCATTTTTACCACTGTGTTACATGGCCTTTCCTTTTAACAACACTCAGTAAACGTTTGGGAACTGAGGAGACACATTTTTGAAGCTTTTCAGGTGGAATTATTTCCCATTCTTGCTTGATGTACAGCTTAAGTTGTTCAACGACGTCCACAGTTTCCCAAAACAATTTGAAATGTGGACTCGTCAGACCACAGAACACTTTTCCACTTTGCACCAGTCCATCTTGGGCCCAGCGAAGCCGGCGGCGTTTCTGGGTGTTGTTGATGAATGGCTTTCGCTTTGCATAGTAGAGTTTTAACTTGCACTTACAAATGTAGCGATGAACTGTAGTTACTGACAGTGGTTTTCTGAAGTGTTCCTGAGCCCACGTGGTGATATCCTTTACACACTGATGTCGCTTTTTGATGCAGTACCGCCTGAGGTATCGAAGGTCCGTAATATCATCGCTTACGTGCAGTGATTTCTCCAGATTCTCCGAACCTTTTGAAGATATTACGGGCCGTAGATGGTGAAATCCCTAAATTCCTTGCAATAGCTCATTGAGAAGTGTTGTTCTTAAACTCATCGACAATTTGCTCACGCATTTGTTCACAAAGTGGTGACCCTCGCCCCATCCTTGTTTGTGAATGACTGAGCATTTCATGGCTTCTATACCTAATCATGGCACTCACCTGTTCCCAATTAGCCTGTTTACCTGTGGGATTGTTCCAAATAAGTGTTTGATGAGCATTCCTCAAATTTCTCAGTCTTTTTTGCCACTTGTGCCAGCTTGTTTTAAACATGTTGCAGGCATCAATTTCCAAATGAGCTGATAATTGCAAAAAATAAAGTTTACCAGTTTGAACGTTAAGTATCTTGTCTTTGCAGTCTATTCAATTGAATATAGGTTGAAAAATATTTGCAAATCATTGTATTCTGTTTTTATTTACCATTTACAAAACTTCACTGATTTTGGTTATATTATTTTCTCTTCTTAAATGGTATCAAGAAAGTGTGTACGCTCGGCACACACACGTCAAGTTAACTTTCAGTTTCGATACCTGTCAAGATCGGTTCTCTCTCTCCCGTGCTGCTGTCACAGTGGTTTGTACTTACTCCTTTTGTGTAGAATAAATTGTTGATCTTCAGTTCCTGTCAGGTTCAAACGTTGATGACATCTATTAAACAGACAAAGAAGCAAGGAATTAAAACAGATACAGAATTCAATTTAGCTCAATTGAGGAGAAAAGTCTGGGCTGTACTCTTGAACAGTCTCCCACCACGCTCTGATGAAATATTGTACGCCTCCTCTTTTATTTGGACTTTCCCTGATTACATGGCAACAGCTGTTTCCAAAGGAAGGGGGGTCGTAAACAGCCGCTGCCTTTGGCCACAAAACAGTTCAAAGAAAAGGTGCCTGGAGGTGGGTCAGGCCCTGCTTCCTCTCCGCTTTGTAGATCTCGGGTCAAGACAAAATCTTCCTGTGGATTACAATAAATAAAAGAAACCGACACCTTCATGTCGCTTCCCATCCTACACAGTGGAGTTTTACAAGCCTTTTGATTGGTAAGATCAAAAACAGCTTTTGTCTGCTCGCCGGGAACTCATTGAAACACGAAGTTTTGTGATAACTTATATACAATTATTCTGACAGTTCTAGTCACCTTTCATAATTTATCTCTTCCTTCGAAAAAAGGAGGGTCCTAATAATCCTGTTTCCATAGCAATTTGAAGCAGACGGCTCAAGTGCCAAACACAGCAGAGAAAGGACAGGGACAGACGGTAGAAAAAGATATAGACACGGTAAGGCCGTGATTGGTTGAGTTATGTGAAGAGGGCGTGGCCAACACAGATTAAAGATTCAACCTACAAACCCCGTTTCCATATGAGTTGGGAAATTGTGTTAGATGTAAATATAAACGGAATACAATGATTTGCAAATCCTTTTCAACCCATATTCAGTTGAATATGCTACAAAGACAACATATTTGATGTTCAAACTGATAAACTTTTTTTTTTTTTGTAAATAATCATTAACTTTAGAATTTGATGCCAGCGACACGTGACAAAGAAGTTGGGAAAGGTGGCAATAAATACTGATAAAGTTGAGGAATGCTCATCAAACACTTATTTGGAACATCCCACAGGTGTGCAGGCTAATTGGGAACAGGTGGGTGCCATGATTGGGTATAAAAGTAGATTCCATGAAATGCTCAGTCATTCACAATTAAGGATGGGGCGAGGGTCACCACTTTGTCAACAAATGCGTGAGCAAATTGTTGAACGGTTCAAGAAAAACCTTTCTCAACCAGCTATTGCAAGGAATTTAGGAATTTCACCATCTACGGTCCGTAATATCATCAAAGGGTTCAGAGAATCTGGAGAAATCACTGCACGTAAGCAGCTAAGCCCGTGACTTTCAATCCCTCAGGCTGTACTGCATCAACAAGAGACATCAGTGTGTAAAGGATATCACCACATGGGCTCAGGAACACTTCAGAAACCCACTGTCAGTAACTACAGTCGGTCGCTACATCTGTAAGTGCAAGTTAAAACTCTCCTATGCAAGGCGAAAACCGTTTATCAACAACACCCAGAAACGCCGTCGGCTTCGCTGGGCCTGAGCTCATCTAAGATGGACTGATACAAAGTGGAAAAGCGTTCTGCGGTCTGACGAGTCCACATTTCAAATTTTTTTTGGAAACTGTGGACGTCGTGTCCTCCGGACCAAAGAGGAAAATAACCATCCGGATTGTTCTAGGCGCAAAGTTGAAAAGCCAGCATGTGTGATGGTATGGGGGTGTATTAGTGCCCAAGGCATGGGTAACTTACACATCTGTGAAGGCGCCATTAATGCTGAAAGGTACATACAGGTTTTGGAGCAACATATGTTGCCATCCAAGAAACGTTACCATGGACGCCCCTGCTTATTTCAGCAAGACAATGCCAAGCCACGTGTTACATCAACGTGGCTTCATAGTAAAAGAGTGCGGGTACTAGACGGGCCTGCCTGTAGTCCAGACCTGTCTCCCATTGAAAATGTGTGGCGCATTATGAAGCCTAAAATACCACAACGGAGACCCCCGGACTGTTGAACAACTTAAGCTGTACATCAAGCAAGAATGGGAAAGAATTCCACCTGAGAAGCTTCAAAAATGTGTCTCCTCAGTTCCCAAACGTTTACAGAGTGTTGTTAAAAGGAAAGGCCATGTAACACAGTGGTGAACATGCCCTTTCCCAACTACTTTGGCACGTGTTGCAGCCATGAAATTCTAAGTTAATGATTATTTGCAAAAAAAAAAAAAAGTTTATGAGTTTGAACATCAAATATGTTGTCTTTGTAGTGCATTCAATAGAATATGGGTTGAAAAGGATTTGCAATTCATTGTATTCCGTTTATATTTACATCTAACACAATTTCCCAACTCATATGGAAACGGGGTTTGTAAAATGGTGGAAGAAGTACAAATAAGTATTTGTAGTTAACCTAGCGAGAGAAGACAAGTAGAAAGTTAAAGGCCATGGACGCAGCGGGGCTACCTCGCCCCGCCGCTACCTAATTGCCGCTGACATTTAGACCAACGTGTTGAAATCAAAAGCGCTCTCATGCACGGAGAACTTTTTTTTCCACCCCTCCTTCATCTCACAATGGGAGACGTGCTCGGCAAATACCTTGCCTCTCCTCTAACCGCCCGCGCGCCGAGCATCTCAATGTCCCGACAAAACGCTCCAATTATCCCCGCTGTTTGCCTCGACAGCGCTTTCCAAATAGTCCTCCCCAGTGAAGGTGAGGCTCCCCCCCCCTGGTCAAATCTGCAGGTGAAAGGGCTTCTTCGCTCGGCAGGCCGCGACCACGCCGGACTCCTTAAGCAGCCGGCGAGCTCATTATCAAGAATTTCAAGATGTCAGCGGCCTGTAAGGTCATTGATTGCATGTTTGTTTAATCCGGCCCACATTGATATTACACTACAAAAGCACAGAAATATCAAGCAAATATTGTTGTTTTTTTTGCATCGATTGGTTTAGCGTCGTTAGCTTCTGAGCACGTCTTTTTTTCCCCAGCTCCGCTTCCCTCAGGATGAAGTCAAACATTCAGGAGACATCGACTAGGGACCGAATTACTTGCCGGCCCAATCACATAATATCCACGGCTTTTTACACACACAAGTGAATGCAAGCCATACTTGGTCAACAGCCATACAGGTCACACTGAGGGTGACCGTATAAACAACTTTAACACTGTTACAAATATGCGCCACACTGTGAACCCACACCAAACAAGAATGACAAACACATTTCGGGAGAACATCCGCACCGTAACACAACATAAACACAACAGAAGAAATACCCAGAACCCCTTGCAGCACTAACTCTTCCAGGACGCTACAATATACACCCCCCCCCGCTACCACCTACCCCCCAACATCAACCCCGCCCACCTCAACCTCCTCATGCTCTCTCAGGGAGAGCATGTCCCAAATTCCAAGCTGCTGTTTTGAGGCATGTTAAAAAAAAAAAAATGCACTTTGTGACTTCAATAATAAACATGGCAGTGTCATGTTGGCATTTTTTTTTTTCATAACTTGAGTTGATTTATTTTGGAAAACCTTGTTACATTGTTTAATGCATCCAGCGGGGCATCACAACAAAATTAGGCATAACAATGTGTTAATTCCACGACTGTATATATCGGCATCGGTTGATATCGGAATCGGTAATTAAGAGTTGGACAATATCGGAATATCGGATATCGGCAAAAAAGCCATTATCGGACATCTCTAATTAGAAGTCCAACAAAATCCATGGTGCTTCACTTTTTCTACATTTTGTTATGTAGCATCCTTATTCCAAAATGGTGTCCTCACAATTCTACACACAATACCCCATAATGGCAAAGTAAAATTTTTTTATATTTTTTTATTTTGCAAAATTATTAAAACTAAAACAAAGTTACACCCTTTTTTCAAAATGGAGTGAATTCTTCCCCCCCCCTCAAAATTCTACACACAATACCCCATT
>NC_084736.1:10857629-10882629 GCF_033978785.1 Entelurus aequoreus | reverse complement strand
TGCTCCCAGTGCCACCCACACTGGAGGGAACTCTCCTGAAGGAATCAATAAAGTACTATCTATCTATCTATCTATCTATCTATCTATCTATCTATCTATCTATCTATCTATCTATCTATCTATCTATCTATCTATCTATCTATCTATCTATCTATCTATCTATCTATCTATCTATCTATCTATCTATCTATCCATCCATCCATCCATCCATCCATCCATCCATCCATCCATCCATCCATCCATCCATCCATCCATCCATCCATCCATCCATCCATCCATCCATCCATCCATCCATCCATCCATCCATCCATCCATCCATCCATCCATCCATCCATCCATCCATCCATCCATCCATCCATCCATCCATCCATCCATCCATCCATCTATCTATCTATCTATCTATCTATCTATCTATCTATCTATCTATCTATCTATCTATCTATCTATCTATCTATCTATCTATCTATCTATCTATCTATCTATCTATCTATCTATCTATCTATCTATCTATCTATCTATCTATCTATCTATCTATCTATCTATCTATCTATCTATCTAAATGTAACTTAGATATTGGGTTTCAATACGTAAAGCGCTTTGAGTCACTAGAGAAAAGCGCTATATAAATATAATTCACTTCACTTCACATAGTAGAGTTTTAACTTGCACTTACAGATGTAGCGACCAACTGTAGTTACTGACAGTGGTTTTCTGAAGTGTTCCCGAGCCCATGCGGTGATATCCTTTACACACCGATGTCGCTTTTTGATGCAGTGCCGCCTGAGGGATCGAAGGTCCGTAATATCATCGCTTACGTACAGTGATTCCTCCAGATATTTTAAAATTCTTTATTTTTTATTTATTTCCTTCATTGATGTGCATTTTTGATCAATAGACAATTCAACTCTAACAACAAAACACATATTTACACACCTATGCTCGAGAAGGAACAGGATGAAGAAAATCTTATATTTCCCGCCCCCTTCAACACAATATGTAGTTAATGGATAGCCCAGATTCACAAGCATGCAAACCAAACAAATACATCCAGATATAATGAAAACAAGCAAAAAACACACACAAAAAACAACAAGTGCAAAAACTTCATGAAGTACAAACCGAACAAAAAATAATATACACCTCACGGGATGATACAAAACAAATACAAAACCAGGCAAAAAATAAGTAAAGATTCTCTGAACCTTTTGATGATATTACGGACCGTAGATGGTGAAATCCCTAAATTCCTTGCAATAGCTGGTTGAGAAATGTTGTTCTTAAACTGTTGGACAATTTGCTCACGCATCTGTTGACAAAGTGGTGACCCTCGCCCCGTCCTTGTTTGTGATTGACTGAGCATTTCATGGAAGCTGCTTTTACACCCAATCATGGCACCCACCTGTTCCCAATTAGCCCGTTCACCTGTGGGATTGTTCCAAATAAGTGTTTGATGAGCATTCATCAACTTTATCAGTCTTTTTTGCCACTTGTGCCAGCTTTTTTGAAACATGTTGCAGCCATGAAATTCCAAATGAGCTAATATTTTTTTTAAAAATGAAGTTTTCCAGTTCAAACATTAAATATCTTGTCTTTGCAGTCTATTCAATTGAATATAAGTTGAAACGGATTTGCAAATCATTGTATTCTGTTTTTATTTACCATTTATACAACGTGCCAACTTCACTGGTTTTGCATAGAATAAATGGTTAATCTTCAGTTCTAGTCACCTCCCTCTATTTAGACAGCCTCAGAAGTAAAGAATCTGGGAGGACTCTTCCGGTTTATAACTGATATCTCGTCCCAATATTTGCATAATTGTTCAATTTAGAGAATATGCATCTATTTAATTACAAATGACCACATAATAGCACAAACACAATGACCGCACTGTTTGAGTGGGGATATGCTTCCTAATTAAAGTAATTAATTAACGCCTGCGGAGGTGGGGGTGCCCTTTTGTTTTTTTGTTTTTTTATCCCGCCTCATTCCAGGGCTAAACTCGTGGGCCTGACGTCCTCAGACAACTAAGGGAGACTTGGACTTAATGAGTTGAATAGAAGCGTCAACAAAGTCGTCCAAAAGATGGCGCCATAGCACAAACAATAACACACCTTTTCAGGGTCTCTGTGAGTGTTTTATGAACACTATTTAATGAACACGAAACATTATGGCTGTTACCAAAGAAAATTCAAACTAGCCACGCCATTTTATAAGACGCAGGGTTCAAAGCGTTGGAAAAAAAATAGTGGCTTATAGTCCAGAAAATATACATTTAATTTTTTTGTAACTTTAAAAATTTTTTTTTTTTTTAAACTATTTTTGTATACATTTTTTTAAACATTTGTTTATTTATTTTTTTTTTACATTATTTACATGTTTTTATATTATTTACGTTATTTACATATGTGAAAAATACAACACAAACACAACTAATTCATCCCATTGAAGTGTACATTTTTTTAATTTTACATTTTTTACATTTGCTTTTGTAGACAACTAAAGGACACTTAGAATTCGTGAGTTGAATAGAAGCGTCAACAAAGTCGTCCAAAAAATGGCGCCATAGCACAAACAATAACACACCTTTTCAGTGTCTCTGTGGGTGTTTTATGAACACTATTTAATGAACACAAAACATTATGGCTGTTAGCAAAGAAAATTCAAACTAGCCGCGCCATTTTATAAGACGCAGGGTTCAAAGCGTTGGAAAAAAAGTAGTGGCTAAATGTCCAGAAAATATACATTTAATTTAAAAAAATTAATTATTTTTTTTTTACATTATTTACATGTTTTTATATTATTTACATATGTGAAAAATACAACACAAACACAACTAATTCATCCCATTGAAGTGTACATTTTTTTAATTTTACATTTTTTACATTTGCTTTTGTAGACAACTAAAGGACACTTAGAATTTGTGAGTTGAATAGAAGCGTCAACGAAGTCGTCCAAAAGATGGCGCCATAGCACAAACAATAACACACCTTTTCAGTGTCTCTGTGAGTGTTTTATGAACACTATTTGATGAACACAAAACATTATGGCTGTTAGCAAAGAAAATTCAAACTAGCCAGCCGTTTTATAAGACGCAGGGTTCAAAGCGTTGGAAAAAAAGTAGTGGCTAAATGTCCAGAAAATATACATTTAATTTTTTTATTTTTTTTAAACTTTTTTTTTTACATTATTTACATGTTTTTATATTATTTACATTATTTACATATGTGAAAAATACAACACAAACACAACTAATTCATCCCATCAAAGTGTAAATTTTTTTAATTTTACATTTTTTACATTTGCTTTTGTAGACAACTAAAGGACACTTAGAATTTGTGAGTTGAATAGAGGCGTCAACAAAGTCGTCCAAAAGATGGCGCCATAGAACAAACAATAACAAACCTTATCAGTGTCTCTGTGGGTGTTTTATGAACACTATTTGATGAACACAAAACATTATGGCTGTTAGCAAAGAAAATTCAAACTAGCCGCGCCGTTTTATAAGACACAGGGTTCAAAGCATTGGAAAAAAGGTAGTGGCTTATAGTCCAGAAAATATATTTTTAATTTTTTACATTTTTTTATTTTTCTTTTATACATTTTTTACCTTTAAAAAAAAAACATTTTTACATTTTTTTATTTTGACATTATTTACATGTTTTTATATTATTTACATTATTTACATATGTAAAAAATACAACACAAACACAACTAATTCATCCCATCAAAGTGTAAATTTTTTTGATTTTACATTTTTTACATTTGCTTTTGTAGACAACTAAAGGACACTTAGAATTTGTGAGTTGAATAGAGGCGTCAACAAAGTCGTCCAAAAGATGGCGCCATAGAACAAACAATAACAAACCTTATCAGTGTCTCTGTGGGTGTTTTATGAACACTATTTGATGAACACAAAACATTATGGCTGTTAGCAAAGAAAATTCAAACTAGCCGCGCCGTTTTATAAGACACAGGGTTCAAAGCATTGGAAAAAAAGTAGTGGCTTATAGTCCAGAAAATATATATATATATATTTTTTTAATTTTTTACATTTTTTAATTTTTCTTTTATACATTTTTTACCTTTAAAAAAAAAAAAAAATTACATTTTTTTATTTTTACATTATTTACATGTTTTTATATTATTTACATTATTTACATATGTAAAAAATACAACACAAACACAACTAATTCATCCCATCAAAGTGTAAATTTTTTTAATTTTACATTTTTTACATTTGCTTTTGTAGACAACTAAAGGACACTTAGAATTTGTGAGTTGAATAGAGGCGTCAACAAAGTCGTCCAAAAGATGGCGCCATAGAACAAACAATAACAAACCTTATCAGTGTCTCTGTGGGTGTTTTATGAACACTATTTGATGAACACAAAACATTATGGCTGTTAGCGAAGAAAAAAATGTAACACTAGCCGCACCGTTTTATAAGACGCAGGGTTCAAAGCATTGGAAAAAAGTAGTAGCTTATAGTGCGGAAAATATGGTATTTGCTTGTGTAGACAATTAAAGGACACTTAGGCTTAGTGAGTTGAATACAAGCGTCAACAAAGTCGTCCAAAAGATGGCGCCATAGCACAAACAATAAAACACCTTTTCAGTGTCTCTGTGGGTGTTTTATGAACACTATTTGATGAACACCAAACATTGTGGCTGTTAGCGTAGAAAAAAACCATGAACCGGCCGCGCCGTTTTATAAGACGCAGGGTTCAAAGCGTAGGAAAAAAGTAGTGACTTAAAGTCCAGAAAATATGGTATTTTTTTGTGTAGACAACTAAGGGAGACTTGGACTTAGTGAGTTGAATAGAAGCGTCAATGAAGTCGTCCAAAAGATGGCGCTACAGCCAAACAATAGCACACCTTTTCAGGGTCTCTGTGGGTGTTTTATGAACACTCTTTGATGAACACAAAACATTATGGCTGTTAGCGAAGAAAAAAATAAATAGGCGCACCGTTTTATAAGACGCAGGGTTCAAAGCGTTGGAAGAAAGTAATAGCTTATAGTTCAGAAAATATACATTTAATTTTTAAAATGTTTTTATTTTTTTTAAATACATTTTTAAAATTTTTTTAAACATTTTTTTCCTTTTTTTTTAACATTATTTACATGTTTTTATATTATTTACATTATTTACATTATTTACATGTTTTTATATTATTTACATTATTTACATATGTGAAAAATACAACACAAACACAACTAATTCATCCCATCGAAGTGTACATTTTTTAAATTTTACATTTTTTACATTTGCTTTTGTAGACCGTTTTATAAGACGCAGGGTTCAAAGCGTTGGAAAAAAAGTAGTGGCTTATAGTCCAGAAAATATGGTATTTGTTTGTGTAGACAACTAAGGGAAACTTAGGCTTAGTGAGTTGAATAGAAGCGTCAACAAAGTCGCCCAGAAGATGGCGCCACAGCACAAACTATAGCACACCTTTTTAGTGTCTCTGTGGGTGTTTTATGACAAATATTTGATGAACACAAAACATTATGGCTGTTAGGGAAGAAAAAATTATGAACTAGCCGTGCCGTTTTATAAGATGCAGGGTTCAAAGCGTTGGAAAAAAGTATGGTATTTGCTTTTGTAGACAACTAAAGGAGACTTGGACTTAGTGAGTTGAAGAAAAGAGTCAACTTGGCAAGTGTAAGTCACTCCGGCATGAAAAAAGAGAGTAACGATTCACTTTCTACTCAAGGTTAATCAGGAGAAAACATGAAAACAGGACAGATTATTTACAAAACATCTGTTTATGACTGCAAATCCCGCATGGATCTGCCAAGAACCAAACCCATCTATTAGTAAAGCGCCATGAAGCTTTTTTTTAATTTTTTTTCTCCTGTCTTTTTTTTTTTTTTGCATTTTAAGACGCTCAGACTTTTTCCCTCCGCATTCATAATTTACATTTAAATTCTTCTGGGTCCTCGCTACATATTCTCATCTCATTTACTGTCATCCGACACGCCGCCTTTATCCCACCAGGAATCTACGATCAATTGATGTTCTCATCTGGGATTCGATCGCCTAGAGGAGGGTGGGCCGGGCGCTTGGCCGTCACCATGGCAACGCGGCGTGGAGACATCGGAATAATGAATCTGGAGCGTCATTTATTTTCCTTCTTCTTGTTTGTGTCTAAGTTGAGATCTGTTTTGGTGGTCCTGCGGGTGCCATGGCAACGCAGCGACGGAGAGGAGCTCGCACGGCGACACGAGCTGGACTCCATCCCGCGCATCCGACTGTGTGTCGGAGATAGCGCGGCCGTGAGGACGGAAGCATGACAAAAGGAGGAGGTGTGGGGAAGGGGAGTGGGCTTCAATCATTCGTGGTCACGTGGCCCCCCCCTGCAAAGGTGGAGGGATGTTCTGCATAAACAAGATGGCACCTTGCCAGTCATTTGTTACTTTTTTGTTTTGCTCGGCAGACAGAAAGTGCTCCGGGCGCCGCCAGATGAGATTCATTCCCACTGGTGTTTGTTTCGCTTCCAGAAGGACTACAAACGGCTAAGTAGGGAATCGTAACACACATTTATGCACACGTTCCTGCAGCAGCGGGCTAAGAACAATGGCGACTACCATTAACCACACAAAACTACAAACCAGTGTTGTCCCGGTACTAATATTTTGGTACCGGTACCAAAATTATTTCGATGCTTTTTGGTACTTTTTTAAATAAAGGGGACCACAAAAAATGGCATTATTGGCTTTATTTTAACATAAAATCTTAGGATACATTAAACATATGTTTATTATTGCAAGTTTGTCCTTAAATACAATAGTGAACTTACTAGACAACTTGTCTTTTATTAGTAAGTAAACAAACTAAGGCTCATAATTTAGCTGCTGACATGTGCAGTAACATATTGTGTCATTTATCTACCTATTATTTTGTCAAAATTATGAAGAGCAAAATTAATTATTAATCTACTTTTTCATTTACTGTTATTATCTGCTTACTTTCTCTTTTAACATGTTCCATTTACACTTCTGTTAACATGTCATAATCACTTATTCTTCTGTTGTTTGGATGCTTTACATTAGTTTTGGATGATACCACATATTTGGGTATCAAACCGACACCAAGTCGGATCGTACATTGGTCATATTCAAAGTCCTCGTGTGTCCAGGGACGTATTTCCTGAGTTTATTAACATATTAATTTTTAAAAAATGAAGGAAGAAAAAAAACAAAATACAAAAAAAATATATATGTATATATATATATATATATATATATATATATATATATATGGAGGGGGGCGTGGCCTGCAGGCCTGCGCGGAACGGGGTGTGCCAGGACCAGCCTCGAAGACAGTGACAGGTGATTAGATAATAAGGCTCACGAGGGCCTTCGCTGTCTTCGAGGCCGGTCCTGGCACACCCCGTCCCGCGGCAGGCCCACAGGCCACACCCCCCTCCACAATATATATATATATATATATATATATATATATATATATATATATATATATATATATATATATATATATATATATATAGACATATAGGGAGTAATACTTTTTTATTTTTTATTTTTTCATTATTTACTATCTGTTTATATTATTTTATTTTATTTCTGATTATTATTATTATTAATTTATTATTATTATTATTATTATTATTATTATTATTATTATTATTATTAATGTTTTCTTTATTTAATTGAATAAAATATCATTATTTAGTTTTCTTGCTGTTTCTTTCTTTGGGGGGAGGGGGGTGGCATTGTTGGGATATAAACAAAAAATATTTTGACATTTAGGGCAGACAACAGATATATGATGCATGTAAATATGATGTAATGGATAGCAATGTCTGATGCTGTGTGTGTATATATATATATATATATATATATATATATATATATATATATATATATATATATATATATATATATATATATATATATATATATGTATATATATATATATATATATATATATATATATATATATATATATATATATATATATGTATATGTATATATATATATATATATATATATATATATATATGTATATATATATATATGTATATATATATATATATATATATATATATATATATATATATATATATATACACATATATATATATATATATATATATATATATATATATATATATATATATATACACATATATATGTATGTCACTGAAATTAAAACAATGGTGTGAGTATTTTTATTTTTTAAATAGCCCTATTTTGATAGTTTTTAATATCCTGTACTTTTAATGAGTATTTTAATTTTTTTTTTTTTAAATGAGTATCCACCAACAAAGTATAGACATGTTTGTGTGAGTAACATTATGTATTTGTGTTACACCGATCCTCCCAGTGAAGCAGAAAATTGAGTGACATTTAAGTGCGGCGTGATATCACGGAGACCTTCTATTTGTTTTTCATTATTGTTTCTCAACCACGCAAATTTTTTTTTCACCCTCCAATATCTTTTTGTTGTTGTTGCGGCTCAACGGTGGAAGCTCAGCGCCAGCAGAGGTTAACGTAAGGATGCGCACCAGCGGACAGCTTTGGGGATTTATGCTGATTAAAATTAGCATACGTGCCGGAGGAGGCCGTTCAAGCTCACACAGCAGGAAAAGATGGCGACAATTTGCTTTTTACTGTATATGACTTCAATAAATCAAGACAAATCTCAATCAGGGGCAGCTTACCTGCCTTTGTTTAGTCTTTGGTCGATATTGCATGACGTTACATCACGTTATGGGGCTGGGAACCGTCTTTGGTTGGTTCTTCCAGCTGATAGCAAATACAAAATAATATTCATATAAATAGTTTGGTCATCCACTTCAATAATTGTCATAGACTGTTTAAAATAATAATGCAAAACAATTTTAAAACCTGTTTCAATTAATATATAAACACACTTGCAATACAAAAAGTATTACACACATATTTAGGTAAAGAAATGCAGCTTATTATTTAATTTATGTATACATGTATATACACACATACACACACACAAACATTCATACATACATACATACATATATATATACATATAAATACATACATATATACATATAAATGCATATATACATACATACATACAAACATATATACACACATATACACATATATATATACATATATACACACATATACATATACATATATATATATACATATACATACATATATATACATATACACATATATATACATACATAAACATATATACAGTAAATACACATACATACATACATATACATACATATACATACATATACATACATACACATACATGTACATATATATATATATATATATATATATATATATATATATATATATATATATATATTTATATATATATATATATATATATATATATATATATATATATATATATATATTTATATATATATATTTATATATATATATACATACACATATACATACTAGGGATGTTCGATAATGGCTTTTTTGCCGATATCCGATATTGTCCAACTCTTAATTACCGATACCGATATCAACCGATACTGATATATACAGTCGTGGAATTAACACATTATTATGCCTAATTTGGACAACCAGGTATGGTGAAGATAAGGTCCTTTTTAAAAAAAATTATAAAATTAAAATAAGATAAAAAAATTTAAAACATTTTCCTGAATAAAAAAGAAAGTAAAACAATATAAAAACAGTTACATAGAAACTAGTAATTAATGAAAATGAGTCAAATTAACTGTTAAAGGTTAGTACTACTAGTGGACCAGCAGCACGCACAATCATGTGTGCTTACGGACTGTATCCCTTGCAGACTGTATCCCTTGCAGACTGTATTGATATATATATTGATATATAATGTAGAAACCTACCAGAATATTAACAACAGAAAGAAACAACCCTTTTGTGTGAATGAGTGTAAATGGGGGAGGGAGGTTTTTTGGGTTGGTGAACTAATTGTAAGTGTATCTTGTGTTTTTTATGTTGATTTAATAAAACATTTAAAATTAAAAATGAAAAAACGATATCGATAATTAAAAAAACGATACCGATAATTTCCAATATTACATTTTAAAGCATTTATCGGCCGATATTATCGGACATCTCTAATACATACATATACATATACATATATACATATACATATACACATACATATATATATATACACATATACACATATATATATACACATATACACATATATATATACATACATATACACACATATACATATACATATAAATACATACATATATATACATATACATACATATATACATACATATATACAGTATATACATATACATACATACATATACACATATATATATATATATATATATATATATATATATATATATATATATATATACATATACATATATATACATACATACATATATACAGTATATACATATACATACATACACATACATATATACATATACATACATACATATATATATATATATATATATATATATATATATATATATATATATATATATATATATATATATACATGCATATATACATATATTTACATATATACATACATATACACATACATATACACACATATATACATATATATATACATATACATACATATATACATATACATACATATATATATATACATATACACACATACATATATATACACACAAATATACACATACTTATATATACACACATATACAGATATACACATATATACATATATATTTATATATATACACACAGTTTGAATATAAATCAAGTATTTTTTTAACTTTATTAATTGCATTGGGGTGAACAATTTTAAAAATGTAAATATTTTAAAAATGAGTGCTCTTGAATCGACAGCCATCAATGTAAGCTTTAAAAATGTCACCCCATGCAAATATGTCCATCTAAATAACTGCTATTTTATTTCCCGGTGATGCGTTCAATGTCATCATCATCATCATCATCATCATCACGTGGAGGCCATCATGCATCATGCATGATGATACGTAAAAAGTCATTTTTGTTCCGGCTCTCCACATGCAAATGAAATGTAAATGTCTCCGCAGAGAAAACTCAAATGTATGAATATATATTCCAGAAATGAATTCTCGGTTGACGAGAACACTTCCAACGGCGCCCGTTTTTACACGTGTGGCTGTGAACGCCACTTTATGCAAGAGGGCGTTTACTTTATTTTTGGGGGGGATTTGCTAATAAACACATGAGGTTAAGTGCTTACAATAGCAGTCTTATTCCAACAGCTAAGGCGTTAGATAAAGAAATGGCGGCACAAAGGCAGAGTGTGGACAATATGACTTCTTAGTGTGTAAGCTGCCTCTGATTAAACTATGATGTATTGCCCTTCTGGAACCTTCTTTATCCTCAGCGCTTTCTTTGTGCTCACAGGATAAAGTATGTGCTACTAAAATAATGTGATATGAGGTGATACTGACAATAAGGGGATGAGGTGATACTGAAAATACCATCATGGGATATTCAACCGGTGGACTGTGGGCCAAATACGGCCCGCAAATCGTAGTACTAAGTAGTAGGTAGTAGGTAGTATTAAGTAGTAGTAAGTAGTATTAAGTAGTAGTAAGTAGTATTAAGTAGTATTAAGTAGTAGTAAGTAGTATTAAGTAGTATTAAGTAGTATTAAGTAGTAAGTAGTAGTAAGTAGTATTAAGTAGTAAGTAGTAGTAAGTAGTATTAAGTAGTATTAAGTAGTATTAAGTAGTAGTAAGTAGTATTAAGTAGTAAGTAGTAGTAAGTAGTATTAAGTAGTATTAAGTAGTAGTAAGTTGTATTAAGTAGTAGTAAGTAGTATTAAGTAGTATTAAGTAGTATTAAGTAGTAGTAAGTAGTATTAAGTAGTAAGTAGTATTAAGTAGTATTAAGTAGTATTAAGTAGTATTAAGTAGTATTAAGTAGTAGTAAGTAGTATTAAGTAGTAAGTAGTATTAAGTAGTATTAAGTAGTATTAAGTAGTATTAAGTAGTATTAAGTAGTATTAAGTAGTAGTAAGTAGTATTAAGTAGTAAGTAGTATTAAGTAGTATTAAGTAGTATTAAGTAGTATTAAGTAGTATTAAGTAGTAAGTAGTATTAAGTAGTATTAAGTAGTATTAAGTAGTAAGTAGTAGTAAGTAGTAGTAAGTAGTATTAAGTAGTATTAAGTAGTAAGTTGTAGTAAGTAGTATTAAGTAGTATTAAGTAGTAAGTAGTATTAAGTAGTATTAAGTAGTATTAAGTAGTATTAAGTAGTAAGTAGTAGTAAGTAGTAGTAAGTAGTAGTAAGTAGTATTAAGTAGTATTAAGTAGTAAGTAGTAGTAAGTAGTATTAATTAGTATTAAGTAGTAGTAAGTAGTAGTAAGTAGTAGTAAGTAGTAAGTAGTATTAAGTAGTAGTAAGAAGTAGTAAGTAGTAGTAGTAAGTAGTATTAAGTAGTAGTAAGTAGTAAGTAGTATTAAGTAGTAGTAAGTAGTAAGTAGTATTAAGTAGTAGTAAGTAGTAAGTTGTATTAAGTAGTAGTAAGTAGTATTAAGTAGTAGTAAGTTGTATTAAGTAGTAGTAAGTAGTATTAAGTAGTAGTAAGTAGTAAGTTGTATTAAGTAGTAGTAAGTAGTAAGTAGTATTAAGTAGTAGTAAGTAGTATTAAGTAGTAGTAAGTAGTAAGTTGTATTAAGTAGTATTAAGTAGTAGTAAGTAGTATTAAGTAGTAGTAAGTAGTAAGTTGTATTAAGTAGTATTAAGTAGTAGTAAGTAGTAAGTTGTATTAAGTAGTAGTAGATTCCTGAAAACTTCTCCTGTCATATACAAGATCTCTGACAAGCGTTTTTGCAGTAGATCCCAAAAAACAGCAGTGTGCTCCTGTCATATAATGGATCTTTGACTTGTGTTTTTCATTAGGTCATTATAAACAGCAGATTGCTCATGTCATTTATTTATAAGATCTTTGACTAGTGTTTTTACAATATATTCAGAAAAACATCAGTGCTCCTGCCATATAATGGATCTTTGACTCGTGTTTTTGCAGTAGATCCCCAAAAACAGCAGTGTGCTCCTGTCATATAATGGATCTTTGACTAGTGTTTTTGCAGTAGGTCCCTAAAAAGAGCAGAGTGCTCCTGTCATATAATGGATCTTTGACTCGTGTTTTTGTAGTAGATCCCTAAAAACAGCAGTGTGCTCCTGTCATATAATGGATCTTTGACTTGTGTTTTTCATTAGGTCATTATAAACAGCAGAATGCTCCTGTCATGTAATGGATCTTTGACTCGTGTTTTTGCAGTAGATCCCTAAAAACAGCAGAGTGCTCCTGTCATATATTTATAAAGGTATTTAACTAGTGTTTTTACAATATATTCAGAAAAACAGCAGTGCTCCTGTCATATAATGGATCTTTGACTCGTGTTTTTGTAGTAGATCCCTAAAAACAGCAGTGTGCTCCTGTCATATAATGGATCTTTGACTAGTGTTTTTGCAGTAGGTCCCTAAAAAGAGCAGAGTGCTCCTGTCATATAATGGATCTTTGACTCGTGTTTTTGTAGTAGATCCCTAAAAACAGCAGTGTGCTCCTGTCATATAATGGATCTTTGACTTGTGTTTTTCATTAGGTCATTATAAACAGCAGAATGCTCCTGTCATATAATGGATCTTTGACTCGTGTTTTTGCAGTAGATCCCTAAAAACAGCAGAGTGCTCCTGTCATATATTTATAAAGGTATTTAACTAGTGTTTTTACAATATATTCAGAAAAACAGCAGTGCTCCTGTCATATAATGGATCTTTGACTCATGTTTTTGTAGTAGATCCCTAAAAACTGCAGATTGCTCCTGTCATTTATTTATAAGATATTTGACGAGTGTTTTTACAATATATTCAAAAAAACAACAGTGATCCTGCCATATAATGGATCTTTGACTCATGTTTTTGCAGTAAATCCCAAAAACAGCAATGTGCTCCTGTCATATAATGGATCTTTGACTTGTGTTTTTCATGAGGTCATTATAAACAGCAGAGTGCTCCTGTCATATAATGGATCTTTGACTCATGTTTTTGCAGTAGATCCCTAAAAACAGCAGAGTGCTCCCGTCATTTATTCATAAGATCTTTGACTAGTGTTTTTACAATATATTCAGAAAAACAGCAGTGCTCCTGCCATATAATGGATCTTTGACTTCTGTTTTTGCAGTAGATCCCTAAAAACAGCAGTGTGCTCCTGCCATACAATGGATCTTTGACGTGTTTTTCATTAGGTCATTATAAACAGCAGATTGCTCCTGTCATTTATTTATAAGATGTTTGACAAATGTTCTTACAGTAGATTCAGAAAAACATCAGTGCTCCTGCCATATAATGGATCTTTGACTCGTGTTTTTGCAGTAGATCCCTAAAAACAGCAGTGTGCTCCTGTCATATAATGGATCTTTGACGTGTTTTTCATTAGGTCATTATAAACAGCAGATTGCTCCTGTCATATAATGGATCTTTGACTAGTGTTTTTGCATTAGATCCCAAAAAACAGCAGTGTGCTCCTGCCATAAAATGGATCTTTGACTCGTGTTTTTGCAGTAGATCCCTAAAAACAGCAGTGTGCTCCTGTCATATAATGGATCTTTGACGTGTTTTTCATGAGGTCATTATAAACAGCAGATTGCTCGTGTCATTTATTTATAAGATGTTTGACAAATGTTCTTACAGTAGATTCAGAAAAACATCAGTGCTCCTGCCATATAATGGATCTTTGACTCGTGTTTTTGCAGTAGATCCCTAAAAACAGCAGTGTGCTCCTGTCAAATAATGGATCTTTGACGTGTTTTTCATTAGGTCATTATAAACAGCAGATTGCTCGTGTCATATAATGGATCTTTGACTTGTGTAGGAGCCAAATAGAGAGCCATACTTGAATCCATGTTTATATTGTTATTTTTGAGTGATTGATTTGTGTATGTCAGTGTGCACCGTTTGCAGGTGGTGAAAAGTTCCCACGCAGGCCTATAAGGGGCAGGAGTGCGCTGGGCGCGTGATTGACAGTCGGGCACCAGCATACCGTCTTTGACCTCACCTGTCTGTAGACCTCACCTGTCTGTAGACCTCAGCTTTATATAAGCTACCATTTATTTTGTTTCCCAAATATTCTGTTACTTGATTATTGTAAATAAAACAATCTTCAATTGCGCTGCTGGATCAGTTTGAATTAGTGGATGGAAAGCGGGAAAAGGAAGAATACGTGACAAGGAAGGCTGTGTATGGTGTGAGTCAGACAAGATGCCCGCGCCACAAGTGGAACAAACATTTGAAACAAAGGGGTTATAGGAACAATTACTTTCAGTGTTTTATGCCACTTCAAGTTGTCAAAGACGTGCTGTGGAAGTACAGCCGACAGGATTGCGCACCAAGCAGGAAGCAAGGCCAAAGCGCATGGTGCAGGAACAAAGGACTTCTTTCATTAAGGTTTGTGATAAACCATCAAACTCATTCGTTAAAAGGACTCTATATTAATATCAAGTGAGTTTTTATGGACATTATCATGCAAGAAATGTTTATTTTTGGGACCGCGATCACCGCGTAATGATTTTTAAAAGTTACATTACAAACATTTGGTGACGGGCTTGCGCGCGCGCGCCCGACGGCCCGTGAACGGACATTTAATTCCCAAAAAGGATAAAGACTATTTTTGGACCCTTTTTATATTCACTTGGAAGTGTAAACATTTTTTGATGTACCAAGTGAAGGATTTTTGTTGATTAAAAGAGGAAAATGTCAACTAATAATTCAACCGAAGGAGGGGAAATGACGACTATTGCGAAGGAGGCTTCTCGTGTGCGCGCCGCCAGAATAGGCAAAATGTCACACATAACAAGGCGAATGAACATTGTGCGCAATTTGATGGTGGATGCAGAGGCTTTAAAAGAAGTGAAAATAAATATGAGCAAGTTTAATGAGTTCTTAATGGAGTTTAAATCTCTGCACAGATCATATTCTGAAGGTTTAGAGCCAGACGAGCGAAGGGCTGATGACCAAACATGGTATCAGCCTAAAATTGCTCTAATAGATGCCTTTGAAGCTGAGGTGTCCCGATGGATATCAGATCTTGAAAACCCCTCAACCCACACCTGTGCTCCTCCACCCGACGACATTGATATATTTAAAGACAGTGATTTAATAACTGGTAATTTTAAGGACAATTTAGAGGAAGCGGACAGCCTATATAGGCATGAACTAACTGGTCACCCAGGCATAGTGTCAAGCAGGGAGGCATCAGTCAAGTCCTACAGTTCAGGACAGTCATCCAATAATTCCTCTTCATCATTGCGGATTAGAACGGAGGCGGAAAAGGTTGCTTTGACAGCCAGGGCAGCAAGGTTGCAGGAAAAGTATAATATTGAAGAACAGGAGTTAATGTGCAGGAAAAAAAGAGAGGCTTTGGAGTTAAAAACAGAAATAGAGGCGGCTAATGCTAAAATTAACTACTTGAGGGAAGTAGAAGGTTTAGAGGTGCATGGTGCAGATCAGAGAGCAGCGGTTACAGGGGTAGCATTTGATCCATCAAGGTGTGGTTCACCTGTGGGAAGCCCAGTGGTTAGGCCCAAGGAAGGAGTTCAGATGCAGTTCCCCACTACTCTGTTCGATGCATCTATACCCCAAGTTCCACCTGCCAGCTTCCAACCTCAGCAGGCCCCAACTCAACCGCAGCAGGTCCCAGTTGTACCTCTGCAGGCCCCTTGTCAGCCTGCCGGTCTCTATCCCCAGCAGGCCCCTGTTCACCAAGCTGTGCCTGCCAGTTTCCAGTTCCAAACTCAACAAGCCACCCCCAGCTCAACACAGAACTATCAGCTGATCAAAATTCTGGAAGCCCAAAATGAACTGACTAAGATTCTTGTGAAACAGCAGCTTCTGTCCACCCTCCCACAAGGAAGTGTTCCCTTCTTTGATGGAAAAATCTTGGAGTACAAGTCATTCATCCATTCCTTTGAACACATGGTCGAAAGTAAAACGGACAATGACAGGGACAGGTTGCAGTTTCTCATCCAGTACACAAAGGGCCATGCTCAAAAGCTAATCAAAAGTTGTGAATATATGTCACCAGACAGAGGCTACCAGAAAGCCAAAAGGTTATTAAAAGAGAACTTTGGTCATGACTTTAAAATTGCCTGTGCTTACCTAGATAAGGTCCAGACCTGGCCTCAAATTAAGGCAGAGGATTCCAAATCCTTGCAGGAGTACGCCATGTTCCTCAGGAGCTGCTGTAATGCCATGGAGGAGACGGAGTACATGGACGAACTGGACACAGTGGCCAATAGTAGAAACATTGCGTTTAAGTTGCCCTTCAAGCTGAAGGAGAAATGGCGCAACAAAGCTTATGAGCAGCAGGAAGAGCACAACCACAGGGTAAGGGTTTTAGACCTGGTTAGCTTTATAGAAAAGCAAGCTCGTGTGGCAGCCCATCCAGTCTTTGGAGAGCTAAGGGTACAGGAGCAGTCAGCCATAGGAAAGGCTAACGCTAGACCCTCTGTAAATCCACAACACTCAAAGTCAGCTGGTAGTAGTTTTGCCACGAGTATTACTATTAGCCCAATGGAATCCAAGCCAGAGTCTGACTCAGAGCCCATTTGTCTAATTTGTAAAAACAAACACCCGCTAGAGTTGTGTAGATGGTTCATTAAGAAGAAGCACAGAGACAAGCTTAGTTTCCTAAAGAGCCAGGGCATGTGTTTTGCCTGTCTTTTAATAGGGCACATGAGTTCTGTTTGTCCAAGTCGTCAGACATGTAGACTGTGTAAAAAATCTCACCCAAGTGTTTTACATTATGACAGGAAAGACAAGGTATCGAAAGAGGTAGAAAAGCCCTCTAGAGAAGTAAGCAGTGCAGGAGCAGAGCTATGTGGCCATATAGGGGCCGGGGACCAAGAGAGTGTTCTGTCCATTGTCCCAGTCAAAGTTAAGGCAGGGAAGGGCAGCCAGGTCCTCTCAGTTTATGCACTCCTTGACCCTGGATCCTCCGCTAGCTTCTGTTCTGAACAGCTTATGTCCCAGTTGAACGTAAAGGGAGTAAAGACCCATATCCTACTAAGGACCATGAATCAGAAAAGGTCTGTCCCAACTCACATGGTAGCTGGGCTGGAAGTTTCTGCACTGGACAGCAATCATTTCCTACCTCTTCCTGTTGTCTTCACACAGAAAGAAATGCCAGTCACTACAAGCAGCATCCCCAAACAGGAAGACATAGCCCCATGGCCATATTTAGGCAACATTATACTCCCGAGCATCAGTTCAAAGGTGGAGCTGTTGATAGGCACAAATGCTCCAAGACTGTTAGAGCCATGGGAGGTTATAAATAGCCATGGTGGGGGTCCACATGCAGTGAGAACGCTATTGGGATGGGTGGTTAACGGGCCATTTAGAGGTCAGAAGAGACAGGCAGTGAGTGCAACTGTGAACAGTATTTCAGTTGCAAATCTGGAGGAGCTTTTAATTTCCCAGTATAACCTGGAGTTCAGTGAGGTAATGTCAGAGGAAAAGACTAAGCTGTCAGTAGAAGACAAACAGTTTTTAGAGATAGCCAATGAGGCAGTGCTACAGGACGGACACTACAGCCTGAAATTACCCTTCAGAAAGCCCACGGTCAACCTGCCCAACAACCGCCCAAGTGCCGAACAGTGCCTCCAAAGCCTGAAAAGAAAAATGGAAAGGAACCAGCAACTCAAACAGGAGTGTGTTGCATCTCTCAATGACATTCTGGAAAGCCACTATGCTGAGAAGGTGCCAGAGCAGGAGCTCAGCCAGACAAAGGTTTGGTACATACCACACCACAGAGTGTACCACCCCAAAAAGAAGAAACTCAGGGTGGTTTTTGACTGTGCAGCCACCTACAAAGGTGTATCCCTCAAAACAAAGCTGTCTCAATGGAGGTATATAGGCAGTAAGGACAATCCAGCTGACGATGCCTCCAGAGGGCTGAGTACCAGCAGATTGATGCAGCAAAGGAGATGGATACATGCCCCTGACTTTTTATGGAAAGCAGAGGAAAGTTGGCCTGCACGGGAAGCATTGGGCTCCAAGTCAGTGTTACCGGATGACCCAGAAGTCAGAAAGAACACTACTATCTTCACTACAGTGGTAAACACTGAAACCCCCACAAGCCAGCTGCTTTCCTCCTTTTCAAACTCTAAAAGGCTCCTTAGAGCAGTGGCATGGTATCTCAAGATGAAGAACACTCTAAGCTTGCTTGCTAAAAGGAAAAAGGAACTCCTCTCAGGTCAAACTGCCACCCGTTCACACAGCTACAACGTGAACAAGGAACTCAAAACTTTTAGGTCCACACTTGGTGGACAGCGCCTCACAGTGGAAGATGTCTCGCAGGCCGAAAAGTCAGTGATCATCCATGTCCAAAGACAATCATTCCCTGTGGAGATGGCAACACTCAAAACGGCTTCATCTAGTGTTCGTAAGAGCAGCAACATCAGCAGGTTAGATCCCATGCTAGGTGAAGGCATGTTAAGGGTAGGTGGTAGGTTGCATAGATCTGTAATGCCTGAGGAAGCCAAGCACCCCTGTATCCTCCCCAAAGATGCTCATATCTCAACTCTCATCCTGAACCACATTCACGAACACTCTGGACACAGTGGCAGGAACCACATGCTTTCTGAGCTCCGAAAGAAATACTGGGTGGTAAAGGGAAACTCCGCAGCCAGAAAGGTGATTTCAAAGTGTGTTGTGTGTCGACGTGTGAGAGGAAAAACAGGAGAGCAAAAAATGGCAAGTTTACCCCAAGAGAGAATCCTCCCTGACCTCCCTCCCTTTACTAATGTCGGGTTAGACTACTTTGGCCCAATCACAGTTAAAAGAGGGAGGAGCCTAGTCAAAAGGTATGGGGCCCGCTTTACTTGTATGAGCAGTAGAGCGGTGCATTTGGAGGTAGCCTACACACTAGATACTGACTCATGCATCCATGCTATAAGGAGGTTTGTCTGTAGGAGAGGACAAGTTAAGCACATTCGATCCGACAATGGCACTAACCTGGTGGGAGCTCAAGCTGAGCTCAAAAAGGCCCTGGGTTCACTAGATGACAGGAAAATCCAAGGCTCCCTTCTCTCTGAGGGAATTCAGTGGACATTCAATCCACCCGCAGCCTCCCACCACGGTGGAGTCTGGGAGAGGCTCATCAGGTCTGTCAGACAGGTACTCAACTCTACTCTCCACCAACAAATCATTGATGATGAGGGCCTGCACACCATCTTTTGCGAGGCAGAGGCAATCCTCAACAGTCGTCCCCTCTCCACAGTCTCCCCAGATCCACAGGACTTAGAGCCGCTGACCCCAAACAACATTCTCCTTCTAAAAACTCAACCCATCATTCCCCCTGGCACCTTCGAGAAAAGGGATCTCTACGTCAGGCGCCGCTGGAAACAGGTCCAGTATATGGCTGACCTTTTCTGGCACAGATGGACAAGGGAGTATCTGGCGCTTCTGCAGGAAAGACAGAAATGGACCCAAGTGAGGAACAACCTGCAGCCAGGAGATGTGGTCCTGGTGGTCGACCCCACAGCCCCACGGGGCTCCTGGCCATTGGGCAGAATACTGGAGACTCGGCCAGATGGAGGAGGCCTGGTCCGGTCAGTCAAGCTCCAAACAAAGACTTCAGTCATCGAAAGGCCTATCACCAAGCTGTGCCGCGTCCTGGAGGCTGAGGGCTGACTGGTCAGTCATGGAGACCAGACCACAAGACACGCACAAGGGACGTAATGTATATACTTTATTTTCTCTCAAGGCTTTGCCTTTTGTTTGTTTATTATGGAATAGGCTCCTTATTTTGCATTAAATTAATGAATGTGATTGAGTCTGTAAAGATCAATCAGGGGCCGGTGTGTAGGAGCCAAATAGAGAGCCATACTTGAATCCATGTTTATATTGTTATTTTTGAGTGATTGATTTGTGTATGTCAGTGTGCACCGTTTGCAGGTGGTGAAAAGTTCCCACGCAGGCCTATAAGGGGCAGGAGTGCGCTGGGCGCGTGATTGACAGTCGGGCACCAGCATACCGTCTTTGACCTCACCTGTCTGTAGACCTCACCTGTCTGTAGACCTCAGCTTTATATAAGCTACCATTTATTTTGTTTCCCAAATATTCTGTTACTTGATTATTGTAAATAAAACAATCTTCAATTGCGCTGCTGGATCAGTTTGAATTAGTGGATGGAAAGCGGGAAAAGGAAGAATACGTGACAAGGAAGGCTGTGTATGGTGTGAGTCAGACAAGATGCCCGCGCCACAAGTGGAACAAACATTTGAAACAAAGGGGTTATAGGAACAATCACTTTCAGTGTTTTATGCCACTTCAACTTGTGTTTTTGCATTAGATCCCAAAAAACAGCAGTGTGCTCCTGCCATAAAATGGATCTTTGACTCGTGTTTTTGCAGTAGATCCCTAAAAACAGCAGTGTGCTCCTGTCATATAATGGATCTTTGACGTGTTTTTCATGAGGTCATTATAAACAGCAGATTGCGCTTGTCATATAATGGATCTTTGACTCGTGTTTTTGCAGTAGAGCCCTAAAAACAGCAGAGTGCTCCTGTCATTTATTTATAAGATCTTTGACTAGTGTTTTTACAATTTATTCAGAAAAACATCACTGCTCCTGTCATATAATGGATCTTTGACTTGTGTTTTTGCAGTAGATCCCTACTAACAGCAGTGTGTTCCTATTATCTTATACTGGTGTTTTTACTACCGATCCCTAAAAATAGCAGGGGGCTCCTGTCATATTGGACATTTTTGACTATTATTTTTGCTGGAAATCCTTAAAACAGCAGAATGATCCAGACGTATAGAGGATCTTTGACTAATGTTTTACAGTAAACCCTTAAAACAGCAGAGGTCTCCTGTCATTTGGAGGATCCTCGACTCACATTTTTGCAGTCGATCCCTAAAAACAACAGCATTATCCTGGCATAAAAAGGATCTCAGACTAGTGTTTTTACAGTAGATCCCTAAAAACAGCAGAGCGCATGTGCCTGTCAAAAAAACATTTGGCTGCATTATTTTCCTAAAAACAGCAGAGCGCTCCTATCAGATAAGTAATATTTGACCAGTATTTTTGCAGTACATCATTAAAAACAGCAGAGGGCTCCTGTCATACAATGGATCTTTGACTTGGGGTTTTGCAGTAGATCCCTAAAAACAGCAGTGCTACTGTTTTATAATGGGTCTTTGACAAGTGTTTTAGCAGTAGATCCTTAAAAACAGCAGGGTTCTCCTGTCTTATAGAGGATCTTTGACTAGTTTTAGCTCTAGATCCTTAAAAACAGCAGGGTTCTCCTGTCTTATAGAGGATCTTTGACTAGTTTTAGCTCTAGATCCTTAAAAACAGCAGGGTTCTCCTGTCTTATAGAGGATCTTTGACTAGTTTTAGCTCTAGATCCTTAAAAACAGCAGGGTTCTCCTGTCTTATAGAGGATCTTTGACTAGTTTTAGCTCTAGATCCTTAAAAACAGCAGGGTTCTCCTGTCTTATAGAGGATCTTTGACTAGTTTTAGCTCTAGATCCTTAAAAACAGCAGGGTTCTCCTGTCTTATAGAGGATCTTTGACTAGTTTTAGCAGTAGATCCTTAAAAACAGCAGGGTTCTCCTGTCTTATAGAGGATCTTTAACTAGTTTTAGCTCTAGATCCTTAAAAACAGCAGGGTTCTCCTGTCTTATAGAGGATCTTTGACTAGTTTTAGCTCTAGATCCTTAAAAACAGCAGGGTTCTCCTGTCTTATAGAGGATCTTTGACTAGTTTTAGCTCTAGATCCTTAAAAACAGCAGGGTTCTCCTGTCTTATAGAGGATCTTTGACTAGTTTTAGCTCTAGATCCTTAAAAACAGCAGGGTTCTCCTGTCTTATAGAGGATCTTTGACTAGTTTTAGCTCTAGATCCTTAAAAACAGCAGGGCTCTCCTGTCTTATAGAGGATCTTTGACTAGTTTTAGCTCTAGATCCTTAAAAACAGCAGGGTTCTCCTGTCTTATAGAGGATCTTTGACTAGTTTTAGCTCTAGATCCTTAAAAACAGCAGGGTTCTCCTGTCTTATAGAGGATCTTTGACTAGTTTTAGCTCTAGATCCTTAAAAACAGCAGGGTTCTCCTGTCTTATAGAGGATCTTTGACTAGTTTTAGCTCTAGATCCTTAAAAACAGCAGGGTTCTCCTGTCTTACAGAGGATCTTTGACTAGTTTTAGCTCTAGATCCTTAAAAACAGCAGGGTTCTCCTGTCTTATAGAGGATCTTTGACTAGTTTTAGCTCTAGATCCTTAAAAACAGCAGGGTTCTCCTGTCTTATAGAGGATCTTTGACTAGTTTTAGCTCTAGATCCTTAAAAACAGCAGGGTTCTCCTGTCTTATAGAGGATCTTTGACTAGTTTTAGCTCTAGATCCTTAAAAACAGCAGGGTTCTCCTGTCTTATAGAGGATCTTTGACTAGTTTTAGCAGTAGATCCTTAAAAACAGCAGGGTTCTCCTGTCTTATAGAGGATCTTTAACTAGTTTTAGCTCTAGATCCTTAAAAACAGCAGGGTTCTCCTGTCTTATAGAGGATCTTTGACTAGTTTTAGCTCTAGATCCTTAAAAACAGCAGGGTTCTCCTGTCTTATAGAGGATCTTTGACTAGTTTTAGCTCTAGATCCTTAAAAACAGCAGGGTTCTCCTGTCTTATAGAGGATCTTTGACTAGTTTTAGCTCTAGATCCTTAAAAACAGCAGGGTTCTCCTGTCTTATAGAGGATCTTTGACTAGTTTTAGCTCTAGATCCTTAAAAACAGCAGGGCTCTCCTGTCTTATAGAGGATCTTTGACTAGTTTTAGCTCTAGATCCTTAAAAACAGCAGGGTTCTCCTGTCTTATAGAGGATCTTTGACTAGTTTTAGCTCTAGATCCTTAAAAACAGCAGGGTTCTCCTGTCTTATAGAGGATCTTTGACTAGTTTTAGCTCTAGATCCTTAAAAACAGCAGGGTTCTCCTGTCTTATAGAGGATCTTTGACTAGTTTTAGCTCTAGATCCTTAAAAACAGCAGGGTTCTCCTGTCTTACAGAGGATCTTTGACTAGTTTTAGCTCTAGATCCTTAAAAACAGCAGGGTTCTCCTGTCTTATAGAGGATCTTTGACTAGTTTTAGCTCTAGATCCTTAAAAACAGCAGGGTTCTCCTGTCTTATAGAGGATCTTTGACTAGTTTTAGCTCTAGATCCTTAAAAACAGCAGGGTTCTCCTGTCTTATAGAGGATCTTTGACTAGTTTTAGCACTAGATCCTTAAAAACAGCAGAATGCACCTGTCACTTGGAGGATCTTTGACTGGCGTATTCCAGTACAGCGTGGAGTAATTGCGACCTCCCCGTGTGCCACACAGTGTCCCTTGCATGTCCGTGGCTCATGTTTACACCCTTATATTAATTAGAAGAATGTTTAAACGTCCTCCCGCACGTGTGAAAAATAATTACCGAGCCCACGGTTGCCACGGTTACGCTAATAGAGCTGCAAAGAGTCACACAACAGTAAGATGAGACAAAGTCACGCTGAAGATTAGTAAAAAAAAAAAGAAAAAAAAAAAAAGAAGAAAGCGTGGAGGAAACGCTGAGTCGTACATCACAGCATATCATAGCAATCCATATATACCAGAATTTTGGAAAGACATCGGATATATATACGTGTATATATATATATATATATATATATATATATATATATATATATATATATATATATATATATATATATATATATATATATATATATACGTATATATATATACGTATATATATATACATATATACATATATATATATATACATATATATATGTATATATATATATATGTATATATATGTATATATATATATATATATATATATATATATATATGTATATATATATATATGTATATATGTATATATATACATATATATATATATATATATATATATATATATACGTATATATATATATATATATATATATATATATATATATATATATATATACATATATATAT
>NC_084736.1:10827629-10852629 GCF_033978785.1 Entelurus aequoreus | reverse complement strand
ACTGAACCAACAGGAAGCAATAACGTGGAGCTGGGCAAAAATAGCTTGTGGCGTACCCCAGGGATCAATACTAGGACCAAAATTGTTCAATCTTTATAGAAACAACGTTTGTAAAGTTACAAAATACTTAACGTTAGTACTATTTGCAGATGATACGACTGCTTTTATTTCCTAGAAATTCAAATGAGAGATGGCAGCTGAGATAGGCTCCAGGACCCTCAGCGACCCCACAAGGGACAAGCGGTAAAAAATGGATGGATGGATGGATTGACAAAAACAGACTATCCTTGAATCTAAGTGAAACTAAAACAATACTATTAAGTAACACTAGGGAATAAACACAAAAAGACAGAGTAGACTTTTAAGATGATGAAATTAACTGGAAATGTCATATCAACAATCAGGGCCGGCCCGTGGCATAGGCCGTATAGGCAAATGCTAAGGGCGCCGTCCATCAGGGGGCGCCACGCCAGTGCCACAAATGTTGGAGGAAAAAAAAGAAAAAAAAAAAAAAAAGTTGGTACTATTATTTCTAAATACATAACATAATCCCACGTTAATTAAAATGCAAAGTAAAGCCTATTTAATAAAAATATTATTTGTTACAACATTACGCCCCCTCCCTTCCCGTATCATGATGTCAAAACGGCCAAAACTGTCAGGTGCCCAGGGGAGAAAAGAAGAGGAGAAACGAGAAAAAGACAGAGGTAGCAGGTAGGTAACGTTAGCCTACATGAAATTATTTGTCTGTTACAGAATGTGATAGTAACCTGGCTTTTTAGCATTAAGCTAATGTTACATGATTCGGCAATTGCTAATCAATAAATAGCTAGTTCTGTTTTAACGTCGGGTTAATATTGTGGAGGGGGCTAAATTGTTATGGAAAATAATAATGTAACGTTAGGTAATTACAGTACTCCCTGGTGTACAGTAATTTGTAAGTCATTCTAGTTAATGCAATATTAAAAAGCACAAATAGAGAACTCTGTAGGATCCCCTTTTTTTGTAATATAGTTGTTAAAGTTACACTGGTTTGATATCATGTTTTGTGCAGTGCCTTATTTATATTGTATTTTTAATTTATTTTATGCAACTTGTTGACACGTTTTATTTTGTGTTTATGTATGTAAAACATATTGTATTTCATATATTCATTTTTTATTTTTTGTATTCATTTATGTATCCATATTTTTTTTTTTTATCTTGTTAACTATTCTGATTGTTAATTTGCTTTCTTTAAGTAAAAAAAAAGGTCAAAGACAAAGCTATTCGGTTTCTTGTGAGTATATACACTTCACTCCTGATGTGGGGGGGGGCGCCACCTAAAATCTTGCCTAGGGCGCCAGATTGGTTAGGGCCGGGCCTGTCAACAATAAATAATAATAGTTCAACATAACCAGCAAGTGTCAATTTACTGAGGAAGCTGACAGTGGCAAATTATGTCCACTAGAGGCCACTGTTTAACCACTTCAGATACATCCACTTTGTACACTTACATGTATTGTCAAAATCAGTGGTCCCCAACCACCAGAAATAAAAAACATAAAAAATAAAAAATAAAAAAATACTTTTATTTTTATTTTTTAATTAAATCAACATAAAAAACACAAGATACACTTACAATTAGTGCACCAACCCAAAAAAACTCCCTCCCCCATTTACACTCATTCACACAAAAGGGTTGTTTCTTTCTGTTATTAATATTTCTGGTTCCTACATTATATATCAATATAGTCTGCAGGGATACAGCATATTTTAAAACATACAATTCTGACAAGTGCATAGAGAGATTAGCCTGGGGAAAAAACAAGGCCCAGGATATTGTGATACATTAATAGTAGATTCATATCAGTGCATTAATGCTGCAGTCCTGTAGCCCAGGACTTAAACATTGTGCCTATCATTGACAATCCCTATGTAAGACAAGAACACATTTGTATGTTGTTTTCTTTTTTTGGGGGGCATTTTAATTCATAAAATATGGCTAGTACGAGGTGCTAAACAATGCAGCTAATGGGAGTACTTTATTTCGCCAATAAAGACCTCTTAACCCGTGTGTAATGTTCATATTGTTGTTACTCAGCCAGCGTTTGTGGGTCTGATGGACCCGTTGCATTTTGTGGCTTTTAATGCCTCACAATCAAACACTTTTATGTTAAAATACTGAACAGATGTTTACCTTATCCCAATAAACATCTGTTCAGTATTTTAACATAAAAGTGTTTGATTGTGAAGCATTAAAAGCCACAAAATGCAACGGGTCCATCGGACCCACAAACGCTGGCTGAGTAACAACAATATGAACGTTGGACGGAAAATGTCTCTGCCAGTTTCTGCATCCCACAGGGATTCTTCTTTTGTGTTTCTGCGCCTGCGCTTCCCACACAAGGTTGCAACATTGTTTGTCAACACTGTCTGCTCTCATTTTCTCGCACATTTGATTGATTGATTGATTGATTGATTGAGACTTTTATTAGTAGGTTGCACAGTGAAGTACATATTCCGTACAATTGACCACTAAATGGTAACACCCGAATAAGTTTTTCAACTTGTTTAAGTCGTGTTGTTGTCGTCTTGTTTGACCCTCTGATGTTCTGTGTACCTACACTCTGTCCTCCTCCTCTCTAGGCCTGCTGTGTGTGTGCGTGTGTTTGTGTGTGTGTGTGTGTGTGTGTGTGTGTGGTACGCAGAACATCAATTTCCACACTTCTATTAGCCCCGGGTGCAGTGGACCCAGACATCTTATATGTATTATATGTATTCTGATATATGTTCTTCACAGAAAATGAGTCAAAGTCAGTGAGTCTCAGTTTGAAAAATGAATTCATTGTATTATTTTTCTTTTAATGAAAAATGAAAACGGGTCCCACAGACCCGAACACCACACATGCAAAAACCGCCAACGATACTCCATTTACATCTTGTGACCTGAATATTAACCAAGTATTAGTGTTAATGGTATTATCAGCGCTAAAGCAGACAACATATTTTCCCATGTGTACTCTTTTTGCTTGTATCTTATGTCCGCAAGTAAACTATGTGCTTTACCTTGAAGGGGTTGGAATGTGGGAGTATAGCATGCTCCCTTTTTACCTTATCAGTATTAGAACAATGAGGCTGTATTCCTTTCTGGGCTGGGTGGGGGCTGTTTTTCGTATTCAATAAGTTGTCTCTTCCCGTCAGACCACTTCGAGATGCTGGTATTAGCACATTTGTAAGGACTGGTCTCCTGAAGCTTTAGTAAAACTTGATAATATTCCTATTCTGTCTTGTTGGTCCTTCTTACTCAACATATATGTCATCTGAAAGAACTTGGGATTGACCCGTGACTTTTATTCCCTGAGAGGAAGACTGGTCAGACGGAACAATACTTATGTACATGTAATTTTTTTTAGTTTTTTAGTTTTAATAAATAAAAAAACACAAAAAAACACACAAAAAAACATTTTCAAATTGTTATTATGGGGTATTGTGTGTTGAATTTTGAGGGCATGCTAGCACGTCACTAATTAGAGCACGTTGGACGCTCGCGCACCAAGACTCGCCTCGAGGCTCTTGAACCGACGCATTACTCTTTTCCCCGCGCAAACAAGCGCCCTTTCAGCCATTAGACACTTGCAATAATGAATGCAAAGAAGCCTAATGGAGTGCTTAAATGAGCCATTAGAATAAAGTCGGCTTGGGTGTTGTGGACAAATATTAGGATTAATAGTGTGATGAAAGGGCTTAAGAGGCTAAGAATCGTCGTCTAGTGTTGTTCTGGCGACATCTGTTGGTCAAACAATGTATTGCATCTTACCATTCAGTGGAAAGAGGAGTCAAGCATGTAATCTATAAGAAATATGTAATAACTGCTTAAATATATACTAGAATGAAGTGCTGGACATATAAAATCTATATTAAAATACACTTTAAAAAAAACAAAAACACTTTCAATGAATTTTAATATTTTACTTGAACTTTTTTTTACACCAACTTTATTAAATTCTAATGGGTTTTTGAAATAGGGTGCAAGAGTTTGAATTTATTTTGGATCTTCCCTAATTTATAGTGTCAGAATTTTACATACAGATATAAAAAATACATTCCAGAACATACAGTACATAACTAATGGTACAATAAGTTCCGGAATGTTTTTTTTTTTTAAGTTAAAAAAAATCTCCTAAATTGACTGCAGCTCTAAAATTGGAATTTAGAAGGACAATAATCCTAAACCCAAACAAAAACTGTTTTTGTCAAATATTTTGTATTCTAGAATGGGCTTCCCAAAGCCCTGACCTCAACCCTTTAGAGCAGTGGTCCCCAACCACCGGGCCGCGGCCCGGTACCGGTCCGCGGACCGATTGGTGCCGGACAAGAATTTAAAAAAAAAAAAAAAAAAAAAAAAAAAATTATTTTTATTTTTATGAAATCAACATAAAAAACACAATATATACATTCTATATCAATATAGATCAATACAGCCTGCAGGGATACAGTCCGTAAGCACACATGATTGTATTTATTTATGTAAAAAAAAATAAAATAAAATAAAAATATATATAAATATAGATTTCAGTCTTATAGTGGCCTAGTGGTTAGAGTGTCCGCCCTGAGATCGGTAGGTTGTGAGTTCAAACCCCGGCCGAGTCATACCAAAGACTATAAAAATGGGACCTATTACCTCCCTGCTTGGCACTCAGCATCAAGGGTTGGGATTGGGGGTTAAATCACCAAAAAATTATTCCCGGGCGCGTCAACGCTGCTGCTCACTGCTCCCCTCACCTCCCAGGGTGTGATCAAGGGTGATGGGTCAAATGCAGAGAATAATTTCACCACACCTCGTGAGTGTGTGACAATCAAGGGTACTTTAACTTAACTTAACATTGTCATTACTGCCACAAGTGGGGGAAACGTGTATGTGGAGGGGGAGCGTGGCCTGCGGACCTGCGGCGAAGCGGTGTGTGCCAGGACCGGCTTCGAGATCAGCGACAGGTGCGTAGATGGACCACCTGGGCCTGGTTATCTACTCACCAGTCGCTCTGTTAAAAGGCAGCAACCGGGAGGAGAGAGTGGTTGGAGCTGGGGTAAGAGCGAGAGCGAGCCTGAGAGGGACAAAACCAATAGCTGGAAAGCAAGAGAGAGAGACTTTATTGAAAAATAAAACCATATTGTGAACCTTACCTGGGCTGTCATGTCATTACTTGGCAGAGGTGGGTGGTAACGCGCTACATTTACTCCGTTACATCTACTTGAGTAACTTTTGGGATGAATTGTACTTCTAAGAGTAGTTTTAATGCAACATACTTGTACTTTTACTTGAGTAAATTCATAGAGAAGAAACGCTACTTTTACTCCGCTCCATTTATCTACATTCTGCTCGCTACTCGCTACTGATTTGTATCGATCTGTTAATGCACGCTTGGTTTGTTTTGGTTTGTCAGACAGACCTTCAAAGTAAGATCTATCGCATGCCTGCGTTTTACCAATCAAATACAGTCACTGGTGACGTTTGACTCCGTTTCACCAATCAAATACGGTCACTGGTGACGTTTGACTCCGTTTCACCAATCAAATACGGTCACTGGTGACGTTTGACTCCGTTTCACCAATCAAATACGGTCACTGGTGAGGTTTGACTCCGTTTCACCAATCAAATACGGTCACTGGTGACGTTTGACTCCGTTTCACCAATCAAATACGGTCACTGGTGACGTTTGACTCCGTTTCACCAATCAAATGCAGTCACTGGTGACGTTTGGCTCCGTTTCACCAATCAAATGCAGTCACTGGTGACGTTTGGCTCCGTTTCACCAGTCAAATGCAGTCACTGGTGACGTTTGGCTCCGTTTCACCAATCAAATGCAGTCACTGGTGACGTTTGACTCCGTTTCACCAATCAAATACGGTCACTGGTGACGTTTGACTCCGTTTCACCAATCAAATGCAGTCACTGGTGACGTTTGACTCCGTTTCACCAATCAAATGCAGTCACTGGTGACGTTTGGCTCCGTTTCACCAATCAAATGCAGTCACTGGTGACGTTTGGCTCCGTTTCACCAGTCAAATGCAGTCACTGGTGACGTTTGGCTCCGTTTCACCAATCAAATGCAGTCACTGGTGACGTTTGACTCCGTTTCACCAATGAAATACAGTCAACTGGTGACGTTTGACTCCGTTTCACCAATCAAATGCAGTCACTGGTGACGTTTGGCTCCGTTTCACCAATCAAATGCAGTCACTGGTGACGTTTGACTCCGTTTCACCAATCAAATGCAGTCACTGGTGACGTTTGACTCCGTTTCACCAATCAAATACGGTCACTGGTGACGTTTGACTCCGTTTCACCAATCAAATGCAGTCACTGGTGACGTTTGACTCCGTTTCACCAATCAAATGCAGTCACTGGTGACGTTTGACTCCGTTTCACCAATCAAATACAGTCACTGGTGACGTTTGACTCCGTTTCACCAATCAAATACAGTCACTGGTGACGTTTGACTCCGTTTCACCAATCAAATGCAGTCCCTGGTGACGTTTGACTCCGTTTCACCAATCAAACAGAGCCAGGCGGTCACGTGATTAACTGCACATAAAATTTCAGCGGCAACAAGCTTAAGCTTACATGAACTCAACATCAAATTTGAGGAAGCACATCGCGGTAAGTAACGTTAGTAGATATTTTGGCTGTCACCGTAGGCTGATGTTAGCTTCCCTGCTATGAATCACTGTCAAATGTACATCATGTGGGGACATTTATTAACGCACTGCAGCCTCATAGACACACACACACACACACACACACACACACACACACACACACACACACACACACACACACACACACACACACACACACACACACACACACACACACACACACACACACACACACACACACACACACACACACACACACACACACACACACACACACACACACACATGCATACAAACACCAATCAGAAGTGCACAGTGTGTTCCCAGATGCAGCCCACACCTATCAGTTTATGGTTTGCGTAAAGGCTAACTTGTTATTTTCCTTTGTAATCTCTGCCTACTGAGCCTATGGTGCTGTTAAGTTATTGTGGCTCAATTTGCCTTAATTTTTTTCATGTTAATGTATTATTATTTAATATATATTATTGTTTTAGTTGCTTAAGAGATATTCCTGGCTCGGAATTTGCTCATTGCTATTTTTATGTTTTTGTGCATTTGTTGCCGTCATCATTAAAGGCCTACTGAAATGACATTTTCTTATTCAAACGGGGATAGCAGGTCCATTCTATGTGTCATACTTGATCATTTCGCGATATTGCCATATTTTTGCTGAAAGGATTTAGTAGAGAACATCGACGATAAAATTCGCAACTTGTGGTCGCTGATAAAAAAGCCTTGCCTGTACCGGAAGTAGCGTGACGTCACAGCTTGTGGAGCTCCTCACATCTGCACATTGTTTACAATCATGGACGCCAGCAGCGAGAGCGATTCGGACCGAGAAAGCGACGATTACCCCATTAATTTGAGCGAGGATGAAATATTTGTGGATGAGGAAAGTGAGAGTGAAGGACTAGAGGGCAGTGGAAGCGATTCAGTTAGGGAAGACGCTGTGAGAGGCGTGTGGGACCTGATATTCAGCTGGGAATGACTAAAACAGTAAATAAACACAAGACATATATATACTCTATTAGCCACAACACAACCAGGCTTATATTTAATATGCCACAAATTAATCCCGCATAACAAACACCTCCCCCCTCCCGTCCATATAACCCACCAATACAACTCAAACACCCGCACAACACACTCAATCCCACAGCCCAAAGTACCGTTCGCCTCCGCAAAGTTCATACAGCACATATATTTCCCCAAAGTTACGTACGTGACATGCACATAGCGGCACGCACGTACGGGCAAGCGATCAAACGTTTGGAAGCCAAAGCTGTACTCACGGTACCGTGTCTGCTATCCAACTCAAAGTCCTCCTGGTTGTGTTGCTGCAGCCGGCCGCTAATACGCCCCTTCCCACCTACAGCTTTCTTCTTTGCTGTCTTCATTGTTCATTAAACAAATTGCAAAAGATTCACCAACACAGATGTCCAGAATACTGTGGAATCTTGCGATGAAAACAGACGACTTAATAGCTGGCCACAATGCTGTCCCAATATGTCCGCTACAATCCGTGACGTCACGCGCAAACGTCATCATGCCGAGACGTTTTCAGCAGAATATTTCGCGGGAAATTTAAAATTGCACTTTACTAATCTAACCCGGCCGTATTGGCATGTGTTGTACTGTTAAGATTTCATCATTGATATATAAACTATCAGACTGCGTGGTCGGCAGTAGTGGCTTTCAGTAGGCCTTTAAACGAACAGGTTACATCAGTTACTCAGTACTTGAGTAGTTAGTACTCTTACTCGAGTACAATTTCTGGCTACTCTACCCACCTCTTGGTGGTCCGAAGAACCCCCTGGAGGGCAACTTCCACGGTGTATTACAAGTGAGTACTGCTGCGGCCCACACGAACCCCCAAAAATGGGCCCTGTGGTTAAGAAACGCCGCCTTAAATTGCCGATCGTCTTCGTTTTTTTACAGCAAATTGAATGAATGAACGTCTGCAATTTGAATTCCCGTCCCTGCGCGCTGACGTCGAGTGGACGCGTATCGACGGCCGTCCTCCCGTCGATGATATGAACTCGGCGACGTTCCTCCACGAACGCACCGTTTTCTCCTATTTGTCTTTGTCCGTCACCCGGCTGACATTGTCCTCTGATCAATACGCACGCAGCAAAGCAGTCAACATGACTAATGTGCTAATTTAGGACCTTTAGCAGTTATTGATTATGAATTTGCCCCTGCCCTTGAACCCCCCCCGCGCCCCCCGCCGGTGCACTTAACTTGTTTATATGCAAAGACCAGCCCGACGTGCGTATACAGTATAGGTCACCATCGCGGCCACCGTGCACGTCTTCACAGGGAGGGGCGCTGCCCTTTAGAACGAGGCGAGGCCTGCAGCAAAGCATACCAAGAGGCGGTAATTACTCCCATCCCGTTAGCCCGCCGCGGAATATGATGCACAAGCGCCGAAGGAGGGCCCGGTTTTGTGGTTCCGAGCTGGCACCCGTGCAGGAATTACGTGTGTTGGTCTCGCAGGGTAAACGAGGCGGCGCGCATTCATTAAGGAGCTCTCCGGCGAGGGTGCCTCGCATGTGCGCTGACCAGCTGGGCACGAATGGGAAACATTTCCCGCTACGAATTGAAGCCGTTTGTCACGGCCGAGGGTGGCTTCTTTGTCATGGCAACAAGCGGCGGTGGAGGCATGAAAGGAGAGATTGCATTCTCTAGCATTGTCAAGTCATGTGCGAGCCAACATAATCCAGCAATAGACTGTGTACAATATGCAAAGTGAGGCACTGTGTTAGAGTAATTGTATCTAAGTTATCACACAACTTTGTGTTGCCACGAGTTCCCGGCGAGAAGACAAAAGCTGACTTGGATCCTACCAAGAAGAAGGCTTGTAAAACTCCACTGTGTAGGATTGGAAGCAACATGAAGGTGTTCTGTTTCTTTGATGTATTGTAATCAAAGGAAAGATATTGTCTCGACCCGAGATCTACAAAGCGAAGAGGAAGCAGGACCTGACTCCCCTCCAGGGACCTTTTCTTTTAACTGTTTGTAACCAAAGGCAGTGGCTGTTTACGACCCCCCCTCCCATAGAAACAGCTGTTGCCATGTAATCAGGGAAAGTCCAAAAAAAAGAGGAGGGGGTACAATCTTTCGTCAGAGCGTGGTGAGACTGTCAAACGAGTACAGTCCAGACGTCTCTCCTCAATTGAGCCAAATTTAATTATGTCTCTGTTTAATTCCTTGCTTCTTGTCTTGTTTAATAGATGTCATCAGTGTTTGAACCTGACACACTGTATTACACACACCGCTGCAAAGTGAGCTTGATCAAATATCAAAGTAACTTCAGGTAGTGCACATATTCTTTAGTATTACATATTTTTTTATCATTATTTATTACAGTAGTTATTTTTTGTAACCTGTCTATTGCAGCGAATCTGTTTATTTTTCCACATTTGAAATATTTTATAATTCTGTCTTGGATATTTCCTAATACAGGTATCATCTAGGGCAGGCCTGGGCAATTATTTTGACTCCGGGGGCCTAATTTAGAGCAAAAAATGTGTCTGGGGGCCGGTATATCTGATTTTTTTTAGAAACACTAATACAAAACCTCACAATAATGTCTGATTGAATGCTAAAAACGTTATGACAGACCACCTTAAAAAAACGGAATGGAATTTAATTTTTTTTTACTGAGTGAGACACCCAGAATGTACATGAAAATAAAGAATGTGGGATTTACAATATTAACTATGAAAGGTAAAACACTGAATATTGACAACATATGATTACAATCAAGCAAAACGCAACAAAAATGCATGTGGCCCCCGAGCCTTAATTTGCCCAGGTCTGATCTAAGGTATGTGTTATAAAAATGCATTATTTTAATTACACCAAATATTTGGTTTTTGCTAATTATAAAGAAAAAAATCCATATCGTTCTATAATAATTTTTCTAATATTGTTAAGTGCGTTTTAGAATTACAATTAAAAATGTATTTAAAACTGTAATTTTTGAGTACTTCAAATAACATACTATGTATAGCAATATGTGTATTTAAAAACATACAAATACAAGATAGTTTATATATATATATATATATATATATATATATATATATATATATATATATATATATATATATATATATATATATATATATATATATATATATATATATATATATATATATATATTTATTTTTAAATTTTTTTTAGGGTTAGGGTTATAAAAATAAAAGGAGGCGACTATGGACAAAAATAAGGGTAACACTTTAGTATGGCGAACATATTCTAAGTAACAAAGACTTAATTTAGAGTTATTTGGACACTAGGGGAACATATAAGGGTTAGGGTTAGGGTTACTAATAAGCAATAATTCTGAGGTTATTGAGGGAAGACTCTTCGTTAATGGCTTACTGGTTGTATAATAAGGCCATGCATAATAAGGCATTAATAAGTACTTAATAATGACTAATTAAGAGCCAATATGTTACTAATTTGCATGTTAATAAGCAACTAATTAATGGTGAATATGTTCCCCATACTAAAGTGTTACCAAAATAAGACTTTCTGGAGGAAAGTTCTGTGGTCAGACGAAACAAAAATTGAGCTGTTTGGCCACAATACCCAGCAATATGTTTGGAGGAGAAAAGGTGAGGCCTTTAATCCAAGGAACACCATGCCTACCGTCAAGCATGGTGGTGGTAGTATTATGCTCTGGGCCTGTTTTGCTGCCAATGGAACTGGTGCTTTACAGAGAGTAAATGGGACAATGAAAAAGGAGGATTACCTCCAAATTCTTCAGGACAACCTAAAATCATCAGCCCGGAGGTTGGGTCTTGGGCGCAGTTGGGTGTTCCAACAGGACAATGACCCCAAACACACGTCAAAAGTGGAAAAGGAATGGCTAAATCAGGCTAGAATGAAAGTTTTAGAATGGCCTTCCCAAAGTCCTGACTTAAACGTGTGGACAATGCTGAAGAAACAAGTCCATGTCAGAAAACCAACACATTTAGCTGAACTGCACCAATTTTGTCAAGAGGAGTGGTCAAAAACTCAAGCAGAAGCTTGTGGATGGCTACCAAAAGCGCCTTAATTGCAGTGAAACTTGCCAAGGGACATGTAAGCAAATATTAACATTGCTGTATGTATATTTTTGACTCAGCAGATTTGCTCACATTTTCAGTAGACCCATAATAAATTCATAAAAGAACCAAACTTCATGAATGTTGTTTCTGACCAACAAGTTTGTGCTCCAATCGCTCTATCACAAAAAAAAATAAGAGTTGTAGAAATTATTGGAAACTCAAGACAGCCATGACATCATGTTCTTTACAAGTGTATGTAAACTTTTGACCACGACCATACATGTGATTGATATCGGCCGATATCACTCGTGGATGATCATATCGAAATGGGCAGCATACAACCCTGATGGGAACATGCCTGATTAATAATACCTGTCATTAAGAGTAATTGTAGACATCAGAATGTGCCATACTAGATAATGGAGTTTATAGAGGGATAAGATGGGATGGCCCCGCCCCCTCCCAACACAGCAGTACTGTCACACAGAGAGGCGGCATCACATTTCCCTCCGTTTTGAGACGTAATTTTGTTGGCCCAAGACCGGACAGCTTTATCTAATCTGCAAGCCACCTGCTCCATCCTGCCAGTCAATCTGGGGGCGGAGTACGATTATTGGTGGACACCCCCAACATGCTCTGTGGACTCACACAGCCCGCATGACATCAGCGGCATAATTGTTTGTTATAGTTCGACCATTTTCGTCGGACATGTTTGAAGGGTAATTCACCAACTTCGCCACTAGGTCGAGCAGCAACTACTGCAATAACAGTGAGTTTGTTTATTTACCTCAACAGCAAAGGGGATGGTGTGTTCCCAAGTGGGCTGGACTGATGGAATCACGGCATGATAACCTAAAAACAAAGACAACTCCAGATTGTTGTCTTGGTTTAAAGATAGACCACATCAAATTAGACCTAGACTTAGACAAACTTTAATGATCCACAAGGGAAATTGTTCCACACAGTAGCTCAGTTACAAAATATGGAAAGGATATATATATATATATATATATATATATATATATATATATATATATATATATATATATATATATATATATATATATATATATATATGTATGTGTGGGAAAAAATCACAAGACTATTTCATCTCTACAGGCCTGTTTCATGAGGGGTTTTCCTCAATCCTCAGGAGATTTTAATGGAAGCATTCACATACCATGGTTTATATAGGGCACAGAGCGGGTGGGTACAGGCAGGCGTGGGGGCGTGGTGATTGACTCATGTGTTACCTAGGAGGTGTTTCCTTCTGTGACGGCATGCTGATACAATTTCGCTGCGCTTGTTGAGGGATGACAAGTCTGGACGGTATATGATAAACAGTTTCTCTTTTAAGCATAGGTTGCATCTTTTGTTACCACTGTTGTAAGGTGTGCTGGATGCAAGAATTCTTGCATCCAGCACACCTTACAACAGTGGTAACAACACCTTACAACAGTGGTAACCAAAGAATGCAAGAATTCTTTGTGCGCCCTGGACCTGCTTTGCATGATATATGTGACCACTCCTTTTAGAGGCGGCCTTAGTGTTGTTGACTGTGGAACTCCTGAATAAATAGAGGGACGCAGGAGCTGGACCTTAGAGCGTAGGGCGAGACTGTGACTAAGTGTGCAGCTCCATGCGTTCTCCTCATGAGCTAAATTGAACTCTGTCTCTGCATGATTCCTTGCTTCTTGTCTGTTTAATAGATGTCATCAGTGTTTGAACCTGACAAAAATACATTTTGGTACCGGTACTAATATAGTGGTATCGGGACAACCCTAATACTTACTCAATTGTTACTGTATGTCAGTGGTTCTCAAACTTTTTTTGTCATCCCCCACTTTGGACAAGGGGGAGTTTTCAAGCCCCACCTGCCCCCATCGCCCCAACAGAACGCTAATGCCAAGCTTAACATTTTCAAATTTATCGAACATCAAGTAAGATCAAGTTTTATACATTCAAACTCAATAACATAAAATAAAATCAAGTTCAATAATAAATAAAATAACTGTGCAGCTGTGGTATAACTTGCATCAAGTTCAATATCAAATAAAATAACTTGCATCAATTCAATAATAAATAAAACAAAAGTGTTATAACTTGCATCAAGTTCAATAATAAATCAAAAAAAGTGTTATAACTTGCATCAAGTTCAATAATAAATCAAATAACTTGCATCAAGTTCAATAATAAATAAAACAAAAGTGTTATAACTTGCATCAAGTTCAATAATAAATCAAATAACTTGCATCAAGTTCAATAATAAATAAAATAAAAGTGTTATAACATGCATCAAGTTCAATAATAAATAAAACAAAAGTGTTATAACTTGCATCAAGTTCAATAATAAATCAAAAAAAGTGTTATAACTTGCATCAAGTTCAATAATAAAACAAATAAAAGTGTTATAACTTATAATAATAACTGCTATAGCGGCCGCAACATTAATGCTGCCACAACGATGACTCTTGCTGACCTACTGCCTTCGGTAATGGCACCATTCCCAAATTATGTCGGCTCTATTGATAACCTCACTAACAACTTTGACGATGCCTTGCGCGAAATTATTGATAGTATAGCACCGCTAAAGCAAAAAAGGGCCCCTAAAAGGCGCACCCCATGGTTTACAGAAGAAATTAGAGCTCATAAATTATCATGTAGAAAACTGGAACGCAAATGGCGCGCAACTAAACTTGAGGTTTTCCATCAAGCATGGAGTGATAGTTTAATAACTTATAAACGCATGCTTACCTTAGCTAAAGCTAAATACTATTCAAATCTCATCCGCCTCAACAAAAACGATCCTAAATTTCTGTTTAGTACAGTAGCATCGCTAACCCAACAAGGGACTCCTCCCAGTAGCTCCACCCACTCGGCAGATGATTTTATGAATTTCTTTAATAAGAAAATTGAACTCATTAGAAAGGAGATTAAAGACAACGCATCCCAGCTACAACTGGGCTCTATTAACACAAATACGACTGTATATACGACGGACATTGCCCTCCAAAATAGTCTCTCTATTTTTGATGAAATAACATTAGAGGAATTATTACAGCGTGTAAGTGGGATAAAACAAACAACATGTTTACTTGACCCACTTCCTGGGAAACTTATCAAGGAACTGTTTGTATTATTAGGTCCATCAGTGTTAAATATTATAAACTTATCACTTTCCTCCGGCACTGTTCCCTTAGCATTCAAAAAAGCGGTTATTCATCCTCTGCTCAAAAGACCTAACCTCGATCCTGACCTCATGGTAAACTACCGACCGGTCTCCCACCTTCCGTTTATTTCTAAAATTCTCGAAAAAATTGTTGCACAGCAGCTAAATGAACACTTAGTGACTAACAATCTCTGTGAACCTTTTCAATCCGGTTTCAGGGCAAATCACTCTACAGAGACAGCCCTCGCAAAAATGACTAATGATCTATTGCTAACGATGGATTCTGATGCGTCATCTATGTTGCTGCTTCTTGATCTTAGCGCCGCTTTCGATACCGTCGATCATAATATTTTATTAGAGCGTATCAAAACACGTATTGGTATGTCAGACTTGGCCTTGTCTTGGTTTAACTCTTATCTTACTGACAGGATGCAGTGCGTCTCCCATAACAATGTGACCTCGGACTATGTCAAGGTAACGTGCGGAGTTCCCCAGGGTTCGGTTCTTGGCCCTGCACTCTTTAGTATTTACATGCTGCCGCTGGGTGACATCATACGCAAGTACGGTGTTAGCTTTCACTGTTATGCTGATGACACTCAACTCTACATGCCCCTAAAGCTGACCAACACGCCGGACTGTAGTCAGCTGGAGGCGTGTCTTAATGAAATTAAACAATGGATGTCCGCTAACTTTTTGCAACTCAACGCTAAGAAAACGGAAATGCTGATTATCGGTCCTGCTAGACACCAACATCTATTTAATAATACCACCTTAACATTTGACAACCAAACAATTAAACAAGGCGACTCGGTAAAGAATCTGGGTATTATCTTCGACCCAACTCTCTCATTTGAGTCGCACATTAAGAGTGTTACTAAAACGGCCTTCTTTCATCTCCGTAATATCGCTAAAATTCGTTCCATCTTGTCCACTAGCGACGCTGAGATCATTATTCATGCGTTCGTTACGTCTCGTCTCGATTACTGTAACGTATTATTTTCGGGCCTCCCTATGTCTAGCATTAAAAGATTACAGTTGGTACAAAATGCGGCTGCAAGGCTTCTGACAAAAACAAGAAAGTTTGATCATATTACGCCTATACTGGCTCACTTGCACTGGCTTCCTGTGCACTTAAGATGCGACTTTAAGGTTTTACTACTTACGTATAAAATATTACACGGTTTAGCTCCAGCCTATCTCGCCGATTGTATTGTACCATATGTCCCGACAAGAAATCTGCGTTCAAAGAACTCCGGCTTATTAGTGATTCCCAGAGCCAAAAAAAAGTCTGCGGGCTATAGAGCGTTTTCTATTCGGGCTCCAGTACTCTGGAATGCCCTCCCGGTAACAGTTAGAGATGCTACCTCAGTAGAAGCATTTAAGTCCCATCTTAAAACTCATTTGTATAATCTAGCCTTTAAATAGACCCCCCCTTTTTTAGACCAGTTGATCTGCCGTTTCTTTTCTTCTCTCCTTTTCTCCCCTGTCCCTTGCGATGGGGAGTTGCATAGGTCCGGTGGCCATGGATGAAGTGCTGGCTGTCCAGAGTCGGGACCCCGGGTGGACCACTAGCCTGTGCATCGGTTGGGGACATCTCTGCGCTGCTGACCCGTCTCCGCTCGGGATGGTTTCCTGTTGGCCCCGCTGTGGACTGGACTCCCGCTGATGTGTTGGATCCACTGTGGACTGGACTTTCACAATGTTATGTCAGACCCACTCGACATCCGTTGCTTTCGGTCTCCCCTAGAGGGGGGGGGGGGGGGGGGGGGGGGGGGTTACCCACATATGCGGTCCTCTCCAAGGTTTCTCATAGTCATTCACCGACGTCCCACTGGGGTGAGTTTTTCCTTGCCCGTACGTGGGCTCTGTACCGAGGATGTCGTTGTGGCTTGTAAAGCCCTTTGAGACACTTGTGATTTAGGGCTATATAAATAAACATTGATTGATTGATTGAACTTGCATCAAGTTCAATAATAAATAAAACAAAAGTGTTATAACTTGCATCAAGTTCAATAATAAATCAAAAAAGTGTTATAACTTGCATCAAGTTCAATAATAAATCAAATAACTTGCATCAAGTTCAATAATAAATAAAACAAAAGTGTTATAACTTGCATCAAGTTCAATAATAAATAAAACAAAAGTGTTATAACTTGCATCACGTTCAATAATAAATAAAAAAAAGTGTTATAACTTGCATCAAGTTCAATAATAAAACAAATAAAAGTGTTATAACTTGCATCAAGTTCAATAATAAATAAAACAAAAGTGTTATAACTTGCATCAAGTTCAATAATAAATCAAAAAAGTGTTATAACTTGCATCAAGTTCAATAATAAATCAAATAAAAGCGTTATAACTTGCATCAAGTTCAATAATAAATCAAATAACTTGCATCAAGTTCAATAATAAATAAAACAAAAGTGTTATAACTTGCATCAAGTTCAATAATAAATAAAACAAAAGTGTTATAACTTGCATCAAGTTCAATAATAAATCAAAAAAAGTGTTATAACTTGCATCAAGTTCAATAATAAAACAAATAAAAGTGTTATAACTTGCATCAAGTTCAATAATAAATAAAACAAAAGTGTTATAACTTGCATCAAGTTCAATAATAAATCAAAAAAGTGTTATAACTTGCATCAAGTTCAATAATAAATCAAATAAAAGTGTTATAACTTGCATCAAGTTCAATAATAAATCAAATAACTTGAATCAAGTTCAATAATAAATAAAACAAAAGTGTTATAACTTGCATCAAGTTCAATAATAAATAAAACAAGTTTTATAACTTGCATCAAGTTCAATAATAAATCAAAAAAAGTGTTATAACTTGCATCAAGTTCAATAATAAAACAAATAAAAGTGTTATAACTTGCATCAAGTTCAATAATAAATCAAACAAAAGTGTTATAACTTGCATCAAGTTCAATAATAAATCAAAAAAGTGTTATAACTTGCATCAAGTTCAATAATAAATCAAATAACTTGCATCAAGTTCAATAATAAATGAAAATAAAAGTGCCACTTTGCAATCTTTGCCAAAAAAAGGAGGACAGGGCAAGTGAACATGAGTTTTACAGTACTCCAGCATTAGTGGCTGCAATGAGCCTGTTTTGCACTGCACAGCTTTTCAAATCGGGGGTTGCAGGCTTGACACTGCCACTGTTAAAACCTCACTAAATTCGGGGCTGAGCTGCCTTGACGCGAGTGTTTCCCGGTGAATGACACATTGTGTCCAATGCGCATTTGGCGCAACCCTCTTTATTAGAGCCTGCAGCCCGTTTCTTGACTTTGCCATGCGCGCCACCAGAGCAAAAGCCCACACAGTTTTCCCATTTAAGGTCGTGTTCTTTGAGTAAACTGTCCATTATTTTGAACAGCTCATCAGCAGTGACTCTATTTTTTATGTATTTGCAAAACAGCAAATCCTCGCACAGTGACTCGCCATTCACAAAGCTTCCGCTTAGCCCCGCCCTCATTAGTTACTGTTGCTATGTCAGTAAACTTTCGCTCCTACCTAGAAATGTAAAGCCTACAGGAAAAATAAGTAATTTACATTTATCTATATAGCGGATTTCACAGACAGAATCACAAAGTGATTTACAGTGTGTATAGAAAATGAAAGCATAGTAAAAAAAAAAATCAAAGAATATAATAATAAAAAAAAAAATAAAATAAAAGTGAAATTTCCTCCCAAAAACCTGTCATGTCTCTATTCCCCACCAGTGGGGCGCGCCACACACTTTGAGAAACGCTGCTGTATGTAGAACGTCTGCTAATCAATATCTGCTACATACAGAGAGAATAAACTACCACCAGCTCTTTAAAATTCATAGTACAACCGTCCAAAAGAGGTCCGGTGGGCTACATCGTGGTCGTCATTTTGTTTTGGCTCGAGTCCACTCTGTGTTTGCGATCCTCAGTCACGTCATGCCCGCGGGGCCCCGGGGGTCACGCACAAAATGAAGGGAAAGATGTCAAAAAAGAGCAGCCGGCGTGCAGGTCAGAGGTCACGGCGAGCGCGTGGAGTATGAAGAGGGCGCGCACTGTGGGAATTGTGGTCACGTGACCCCGCTCGCCCTTCATACCGCCGACGTGTTCCAACTCTCTCACATGAAAGCTGCACACTTAAAAAAAAAAAAAAAAGAAAAAAAAAAGGACTTACCGGCTTTGATGCATCATTTAAAAAAAATAAAAGAAAGAAGAAGAAAGCCTTTTCTTCTAAACATTTTTACGAGCAGCTGCTGTTGAAAAAGCGCAGCTGACGTTGCGTCCTTTTCCATCTGGCAAGCTGAGACAATTCAACACGTTTATTTACATTTTGCGTCTGCGGGAGTGCAGCCCGGCCGCCTGATCGACGGAATATAAATTGAACATTTATGCTGTCGTCTCCTTCGGATGCTCATTTGGGACACTCGGAGGGAACAACAAAACAAAACAAAATGTGCTAGTGCCGTTTTTCTCTTCAGATATCCGACCCATTTTTCCCAGCGAAGACAAAATTGTACAAAACCCAAAACCGGTGAAGTTGGCACCTCGGGTAATTCTTAATAAAAACAGAATACAAAGATTTGCTAATCCTTTTCAACTCAAGACAGATCTTTTACTATGAAGCCACGCTGTTGGAACGCGTGGCTTGGCATTGTCTTGCTGAAATAAGCAGGGGCGTCCATGATAACGTTGCTTGGATGGCAACATGTGTTGCTCCAAAACCTGTATGTACCTTTCAGCATTAATGGTGCCTTCACAGATGTGTAAAAAGTCAGTGTTCAAAAACAAGAAAAAAAAAATACAAAAAATAGGGGTATTGTAGTAGAATTTCTGACCTTTGACCTCTATTTCATGTCTGTCAAGAATGTACGCTCATTTAATTTCTCTTCTATTCTGTGCCATTGAATGAACCGGGTGTGGGACAAAAGTGAATATTAAGTCGTGCCAACCTGTCTACAGAATGTTTTGATTGTTTAAGTATGATTAAGGAATCCAAGGATGTTGCAAAAACAAACATGTCGAAGACCACAAGAGTGACGCACGAGAAAAAAAACAGTGACGCACGAAGAGACAGATAAAAATGGCAGGAGACCGGGACTCGAGAGATATTGCTTTTTGTGAGTCCTCCGGAGGACGTTCGTTTGTTTGCAGGGACAAAACAATCCAACTTATGCACTTTTGACTATGAGAAAATAAACTTGTTGTACTAAATTCACTTTTGTTGCTGTTTAAGCTCTGGACAACCCACTACAGTATTTTACTTGATTTTAGCAAAATTATCGGCCAATAGAACAAGAAAATTCGGCTTGTCAAGACTTTCCAAAACGAGTAAAATTAGCTAACCTCAATGAACCCAAAAATACCTTAAAATAAGTATATTCTCACTAATAACAAGTGCACTTTTCTTGGTAGAAAAAAAAATAGACCTTTTTGCTCAATATGTTGAAAAATATTCTTAAATTAAGTAAATGCTAGTGCCATTATCTTGACATAATGATATGCGCTAGGCATAATGATTTTTTTTTTCATGCTTGAAGTAAGAAATTATTACTTTGAAAAAGCACTTTTATACTTTTGAGTGTTGATGACACAGCTTTGCAACAGTTGATATTCTAGTTTCAAGCATGTTTTACTCAATATACGTCATCAAATCTCAGCAACAAGCTGTAATATCTTACTGAGATAATTTAGGACCAAAACACTTAAAACAAGTAAAACACACATAAAATCTGCTTAGTGAGAAGAATTATCTTATCAGACAGAAAATAAGAAAATATCACCCTTATTTGAGATATTTAATCTTGCCTTGGGCACCAGGGATCACAGACTGGGGCGATTGCCAAACTGAATCGCAAGATGGATCACATCATGGAAAAGCTGGTTGATAGGGAAACATTGGATATGAGGGCCGGCATGGAATAGAACAGACAAGCCATTGTAATGTCTGCTCGCGGAAAAACAAAATCCTAATCTACGATTTGACTCCCTCGAATGGCCTTGATGCAACAACAGGAGCAGGCTGTTCTATAAACATCCCCCGGAGGACTCCTCAATGATGGACGCTTTTGACCCCCGTCCCTCCTCAACGACACCTGGAGTCGAACTTTTGCTTGCATGCAGAACGGCCCCTGGCCTGTGGACACTACATCAACACACCCAAGACAATGAGCAAATACACCCCCCCCACCCCCACCCCACGCCTTCACCACCGCTTAATTCCCCTTTGGGGGGATGGATGGCTGGCAGCGCTTTATAGCAGCAGTCGACCTCCAGGGGTTCCAAAACCTGTATGTACCTTTCTGCATTAATGGTGCCTTCACAGATGTGTAAGTTACCCATGTCTTGGGCACTAATACACCCCCATACCATTACAGATGCTGGCTTTTGAACTTTGCGCCTAGAACAATCCGGATGGTTCTTTTCCTCTTTGACGTCCACAGTTTCCAAAAACAATTTGAAATGTGGACTCGTCAGACCACAGAACACTTTTTCCACTTTTGCATCAGTCCATCTTAGATGAGCTACTTCTTGGGTACTGATTAATGCGAAGGACTACCAGTTTGATACACACTTAAATAAATTGCCAGAAATAGCCAATTTGCTCAATTTACCTTTAACTCTATGTTACTATTGATAATTAATGATATTTACACTTAATTGAACGGTTTAAAAGAGGAGAAAACATGAAAAAAATGACAATTACATTTTGAAACATATTTTATCTTCAATTTCGACTCTTTAAAATTCAAAATTCAACCGAAAAAAAGAAGAGAAAAACTAGCTAATTCGAATCTTTTTGAAAAAATTAAAAAAATCATTTATGGAACATCATGAGTAATTTTTCCTGATTAAGATTAATTTGAGAATTTTAATGACATGTTTTAAATAGGTTAAAATCCAATCTACACTTTGTTAGAATATATAACAAATTGGACCAAGCTATATTTCTAACAAAGACAAATCATTATTTCTTCTGGATTTTCCAGAACAAAAATTTTAAAAGAAATTCAAAAGACTTTGAAATAAGATTTAAATTTGATTCAACAGATGTTCTAGATTTGCCAGAATATTTTTTAAAAATTTTAATCATAATAAGTTTGAAGAAATATTTCACAAATATTCTTCGTCGAAAAAACAGAAGCTAAAATGAAGAGTTAAATTAAAATGTATTTATTATTCTTTACAATAAAAAAAAATAAAATACTTGAACATTGATTTAAATTGTCAGGAAAGAAGAGGAAGGAATTTAAAAGGTAAAAAGGTATATGTGTTTAAAAATCCTAAAATCATTTTTAAGGTTGTATTTTTTCTCTAAAATTGTCTTTCTGAAAGTTATAAGAAGCAAAGTAAAACAATTAATGAATTTATTTAAACAAGTGAAGACCAAGTCTTTAAAATATTTTCTTGATTTTCAAATTCTATTTGAGTTTTGTCTCTCTTAGAATTAAAAATGTCGGGCAAAGCGAGACCAGCTTGCTAGTAAATAAATACAATTTAAAAAATAGAGGCAGCTCACTGGTAAGTGCTGCTATTTGAGCTATTTTTAGAACAGGCCAGCGGGCTACTCATCTGGTCCTTACGGGCTACCTGGTGCCCGCGGGCACCGCGTTGGTGACCCCTGCACTACGCCATACCGCCCTTCAGCACCATGGACAGAGGCGGTGACCTTTGCTCCTGCAGACAGCGCTGGCCCCATCTCTCTCCACATATATATACAGTATATATATATATATATTTTTTTTTTTTACTGCAATACTGTTGGTGTCCAGCAGAGGGTGGTATCTAAACAGGCCTCCAATAGGAGCCTCCCTCCACAGGTGACAGATGAGCACAGCAGAGCTTTTAATCTTGCTCGGCTTTATGATGTCAACACAGGCAAAAAGTCTCCATCGCTTCACATCCGAGATCAAATTTAAGCGTGCGGTGCGGACGTTAAATAAAGACGAGGCTGTTTGGGTCGAGGGGAGGAGGAGGAGGAGGGGCGCTCGCCTCAATTTGTCCTGTGATTCATGCCTTTGACTGAGGGGAAGGCGGGATGTGAGATGATAACAAGTGCGGGGATGAATTGGGAGATAGTGAGTTTATGGCAAGAGAGGGAAGTTGAAACAAACAAACAAAAAAACATGGCCGCCGACCTCATTTGCATAAAGAGTCCCACAGAGCGGGCGAGCGGCACCGCATCAGCACAGCTGTCTAAATGAGCGTAGGTGCTGGGGAACGAGGGGCCCAATTAGGGCGGTGGAGCGTGGCCACTGTGGGTCAACAAGGATAAATAAAACAAGGCTCCTGGAAGACTTCAGAGACGTCAGAGCATAAAAGATTAAGACGGGCCGAGATTTAACAACCTGCCGGGGCTCCAAAGTTGCAGCACGTAAATCTGTCGCCGCCTCCGCTTCCTGGCGGGTGCACTGAAGGCCACGTCCGTAGCACGAGGCGCAAAAATAGTCAAGTACGCCCCAAAATAATGCTAACGCTGCGTTGCAGGAGATTCAAATGATACTATTTTCATGTAAACACTTAGACATACTTTTATTTTATAACGCACTTCAACCTGTAGAGCAGGGATGTCAAACTCGTTTTCATCGAGGGCCACATCGCACTTATGGTTGCCCTCAGAGGGCCGTGTTTAACAATGAGTAATATATGAATAAACATGCATATATATACATAATAATAATAATTATAGATTTTATTTGTAAAAAGCACTTTACATTGAGTAAACAACCTCAAAGTGCTACAGTGTATAAAAAAAATAAAATAAAAAGATAATAAAAAATAAATACAAATAAAAAATTGTAACCATTTAAACCTAAAAAAAAACCCATGGATATTTATCGTTGGCACAAGTATGCTGACAAAAACACACGTGTTTGCACATCTTTGTTTTTGTATTATCCGCGTTTTCTCTAATAAAAAGGCCGTATTTCGTGCACTTGCCTGCTGTCTCTGCACCCCGGGGTCCAAACAAGCCAGTTTTTCCTCATTTCTAAACCGATTTAAACCAATCCAACGGTAAAATGTTCAGTGCATTCAGGGCATGCAATAAATAACATACGAACTATTAGCATTTTATTGGTAATGCTATAATTTGAACACATTTAAACCATTTAACCCTAAAGAACATGGATATTGATAGTTGGCAATATTTTGCAAGTATGCTGTTACCATGTAAGCATGCTAACATAAAAATGCTAATGTTTATTGCCAGCATTTTAGCAAATGTTCTATGTTTAAACCTAAAAATTATGGATTTTGATACTTGATATCATGTAATTATGCTAACTGTTTTTTTTTGGTCAAAATGCCAATGTTAGCATTTTATTATGCTAATAGCATGCATTTTTTTTTTCTGATAATTTTTAATTTGTCTTTAAAAGAATTGCCCATACGGCAGTAACTCAGTCTTCAAGCACATCAAAATGTCAAATTTGATGAGTTTTAATTAGAGATGTCCGACAATATCGGCCTGTGCAAATTCCAAGCTGCTGTTTTGAGGCATGTTAAAAAAAAAATGCACTTTGTGACTTCAATAATAAATATGGCAGTGCCACATTAGCACTTTTTTCCATAACTTGAGTTGATTTATTTTGGAAAACTTTGTTACAATGTTTAATGCATCCAGCGGGGCATCACAACAAAATTAGGCATAATAATGTGTTAATTCCACGACTGTATATATCGGTATCGGTTGATATCGGAATCGGTAATTAAGAGTTGGACAAAGCCATTATCGGACATCACTAGTTTTAATATCTTTAGTTTCTAGTAAAATTACATTTGAAAATGTACACTTATTTTATTTATGTTTTTATACATTTGTTTTATGATATTTTAAAAATATACAGTAAAAAAAAGCAGCTGAAATAAACAATCAAACATGAAATAATTAATTGAATCATTAAAAAGCAATAATCAATTAAGCCATGAACTAGTTAAATGATTAAATACATGTAATATTGTCAGGTTCAAACACTGATGACATCTATTAAACAAGACAAGAGGCAAAGAATTAAACAGAGACAGAATTCAATTTGGACTCAATTGAGGAGAGTCACCTGTACACTGTACCCTTGTACCATATCTCAGCACGCTCCGGCGAAAGATTGTACTCCTCCTTCTTTATTTGACTTTCTCC
>NC_084736.1:10817629-10820129 GCF_033978785.1 Entelurus aequoreus | reverse complement strand
CGCTAGGGATGTGAATTTTTATTTTTATTTTTTTTAATGTATTTTTTTTTCATTTTCACTTGAATCTTATTGACAGTTTAGTTAAACATATTCATTATAAATGTAGTCTATTTTTTTTAAATTTTAGAACAACATCATTGAATGTAAAATACATTTTTTGTCAGTTATGTTTGAGTCTCTTCTTATACAGTATTAGTTAGTACCTATTTTTTTAATCAGCCTGACCTAAGCCTAGAGTCTAAAAAATATATATATATATTTATTTATTGATGTGATTGGGAAATCATAATACAGGTACTAAGAAAACAACAAATCTTACAACAATTTGATTCGATTATGATTCTTGGGGTGATGATTTACATTTTCTTAAATGTATTTATTTATGTATGTTTATTTTTATTTTTATCATTTACATTTATTTAGTTTTTTTTTATATCAGTTTGCTTTATATATTTATTTAAATAATTATTCTTATTTATTTATTAATTAATTAATTTTAAATCAGAATTAATTCCCGATTCAACACAATTTTCAATTCATACTGATTCTCGCATTATATTATTTGGTATAGAAATAATTTAAAAAAGGCTCCTCCTGGTTGCTGACACGCAGTGGATAAGTGTGGAGACGGCCTAAAAAAAACATCTTTTAAATTGAGTGTATTGATTTAGAATCAGAATGAGTAAGATTTGCGATTCAGATGTGAATCGATTTTTTTTCAGCACCCCTTGAAACACCAGAAGAGTGTGGAAATGCCAATTAACGTTAGACATTGTTCTGGCAAGACATGCCCCCCATTGGGGTTCATGTGCAACAATCCAAGGAATGCGGAAATATGCACAAATATTTTTTTCCATGTGTCTGCAATCGTTCCACTAATCAACGCCATATTTTTGCATTTTGTTTCACACTGCAAACCGATAAACTAATTATTTTACGGTTTATTAGGTTAGGTGAAGATGTCGAAAATCAAGTGGCCTAAGGCAGTGGTCCCCAACCACAGGGTCCGCGGGCTGCGCAAGAAATTAAAAAAATAATAAAATAATTTATTTTTTATTTTTTATTAAATCAACATAAACAACACAATATATACATTATATATCAATATAGATCAATACAGTCTGCAGGGATACAGTCCGTAAGCACACATGATTGTATTTCTTAATGAAAAAAAAAATAAAAATAAAATAAAAAAAAATCACCCATAGCCCCCCCCTGTTGACCGGTCCCCCAGCTACAAAAAGGTTGGGGACCACTGGCCAAGGCATGCTGGATAATAAAAAAAACATGACCTACTAAAAAAAAAAAACAAAAACAAAAAAAACAAAAAAAAAAAGTTTTTTTTTTTATTTTTTTTTTTTAAATCAACATAAAAAACACAATATATACATTATATATCAATATAGATCAATACAGTCTACAGGGATACAGTCAGGAAGCACACATGATTGTATTTCTTAATTTAAAAAAAATAAAAAAAACAAAAATCCACCCCCCCCCCCGGTCTGTGGGACAAATTTTCAAGCATTGACCGGTCCCCAGCTACAAAAAGGTTGGGGACCACTGCCCTAAGGCATGCTGGATAATAAAAAACATGACCTACTAAATCGAACATTTGATCGTTTGAAGTGTGAAACGTGTATTAAAAGAAGACAATACAAACATGTAATGTTATTTAGTGCAACGATTCCTTCAATGCACAATTACATTTCCACATGCCTTGGATTCACACCCATGCACAAATGCTGGAGGTGCATGAATCCCAATGGGGTGCACGTCTCGCCAGAACACCAACCCAAACTGCTCAAAAATGCAGTTTGGGTTGTTTTCTCTAGTTGGAAGTGTAACTCTTGTAGGGTGTAATGTGAACTTTTTACTGACACAGATGACAGCACGTGATATAAATGTTATTTTTACCTGCTTAAAAGTAATCATTTATATTTGTATTGCTGCATTGTCTGTCACTTTTTACAGTCAGTACGTTTTTATGTACTAAATTAGTCTGATTTGTCAAAAAACAAAAAACAAAACCAGTGAAGTTGGTAAATAAAAACAGAATACAATGATTTGCAAATCATTTTTAACCTATATTCAATTGATATTCAATATTTAATGTTCAAACTGAGAAACTTTGTTAATTTTGCAAATATTAGCTCATTTGAAATTTGATGCCTGCAATGTTGTATGCTGATGGCCTAAAAACATATTTTTTTAAAAATATAGTCAAGGTTTCTGTGGTTTATCCGTCATACAGTGCTCAATACCGGGGTAGAGCGGAATATACGTTAGGTCAGGAAAAAACACATAGGCTATTTCATCCCGACAAGCCTGTTTCACAGGTTTTTCTGCTCTTCAGGGGATTTTTATTTTTATGTATATATACATATATATATATATATATATATATATATATATATATACACACACATATATATATATATATATATACATACAAAAACAGGCTATTTCATCCCTACAAGCCTGAAACAGGCTTGAATGG
>NC_084736.1:10747629-10810129 GCF_033978785.1 Entelurus aequoreus | reverse complement strand
ATTTTATGAAAAGAGTCGTAATTTTACTCGACAAAAATCACAATTTTATAAGAAAAGTAACATTTTGGCAATGTTATATTAATTATCGGAATTTTACTTGGCAAAATGATGACAAAAGTCATAATTTTACTCAAAAAATTCCACCGTTTTACAACAATGAAAAAATGGCAATATTGTGATAATTTTATATGACAAATGTCGCCATTTTGCATTGAAAAGCAAACATTTTACGTTAAAAAAATAATTTTACGAGAAAATATTGCAATATTACAGAAACAGAAAGAATATGAGAATTTGTTGCCAATTTTATAAGAAAAAAGTCAACACATTGTGAGAAAAAAGACTGCTTTTGGTTAATTTTTTTCTTTGTAATTGTTTTTTAATCTTCATTATATATATATATATATATATATATATATATATATATATATATATATATATATATATATATATATATATATATATATATATATATATATATATATATATATATATATATATATATACATATATATATATATATATATATATATATATATATATATATATATATATATATATATATATATATAATACAAAAATATATATATATAAATATACATATATATATATATAAGTTGGAATTTTACTCAATACCAGTCACAATTTTACAAGAAAAAGCTGAACATTTTGGCAATTTTATGAAAAGAGTCGTAATTTTACTCGACAAAAATCACAATTTTATAAGAAAAGTAACATTTTGGCAATGTTATAATAATTATCGGAATTTTACTTGGCAAAATGATGACAAAAGTCATCATTTTACTCAAAAAATGTCACCATATTACAAGAACGAAAAAATGGCAATATTGTGATAAAAGTCAGAATTTTATACGGCAAATGTCGCCATTTTGCATTGACAAGTAAACATTTTACGTGAAAAAAATAATTTTACGGGAAAATATTGCAATATTACAGAAACAGAAAGAATATGAGAAATTGTTGCCAATTTTATAAGAAAAAAGTCAACACATTGTGAGAAATAAGACTGCTTTCAGTTAATTTTTTTGTTTGTAATTGTTTTTTAATCTTCATTATATATATATATATATATATATATATATATATATATATATATATATATATATATATATATATATATATATATATATATATATATATATATATATATATATATATATATATATATATATATATATATATATATATATATATATATATATATATATATATATACAAGTCATACCAAAGACTATAAAAATGGGACCCATTACCTCCCTGCATCAGCATCAAGGGTTGGAATTGGGGGTTAAATCACCAAAATGATTCCCGAGCGCGGCCACCGCTGCTGCTCACTGCTCCCGTCATCTCCCAGGGGGTGGAACAAGGGGATGGGTCAAATGCAGAGGTTAATTTCACCACACCAAGCGTGTGTGTGACTATCGTTGGTACTTTAACTTTAATCATATATACAGTCGTGGTCAAAAGTTTACATACACTGGGGCGGCATGGCGTAGTGGGTAGAGCGGCCTTGCCAGAAACCTGAGGGTTGCAGGTTCGCTCCCCGCCTCTTACCATCCAAAAAAAAAAAAAAAATCGCTGCCGTTGTGTCCTTGGGCAGGACACTTCACCCTTGCCCCCGGTGCCGCTCACACCGGAGAATGAATGATGAATGAATGAGTTGTAAAAATGAATGATGGGTTCTCACTTCTCTGTGAAGCGCTTTGAGTGTCTAGAAAAAGCGCTATATAAATCTAATCCATTATTATTATTATTATTATTACACTTGTAAAGAACATGATGTCATGGCTGTCTTGGGTTTCCAATCATTTCTACAACTCTTATTTTTTTGTGATAAAGTGATTGGAGCACATACTTGTTGGTCACAAACAACATTCATGAAGTTTGGTTCTTTTATGAATTTATTATGGGTCTACTGAAAATGTGAGCAAATGTGCTGGGTCAAAAGTATACATACAGCAATGTTAATATTTGCTTACATGTCCCGTGGCAAGTTTTACTGCAATAAGGCGCTTTTGGTAGCCATCCACAAGCTTCTGGTGGAATTTTTGACCACTCCTCTTGACAAAATTGGTGCAGTTCAGCTAAATTTGTTGGTTTTCTGACATGGACTTGTTTCTTCAGCATTGTCCAGTCAGGACTTTGGGAAGGCCATTCTAAAACCTTAATTCTAGCCTGATTTAGCCATTCCTTTACCACTTTTGAGGTGTGTTTGGGGTCATTGTCCTGTTGGAGCACCCAACTGCGCCCGAGACCCAACCTCCGGGCTGATGATTTTAGGTTGCCCTGAAGAATTTGGAGGTAATCCTCCTTTTTTCATTGTCCCATTTACTCTCTGTAAAGCACCAGTTCCATTGGCAGCAAAACAGGCCCAGAGCATAATACTACCACCACCATGCTTGACGGTAGGTTGGGTGTTCCTGGGATTAAAGGCCTCACCTTTTCTCCTCCAAACATATTTCTGGGTATTGTGGCCAAACAGCTCAATTTTTGTTCCATCTGACCACAGAACTTTCCTCCAGAAGGTCTTATCTTTGATCATGTGATGTGTATATATATATATATGTATATATATATACATATATAAATAGAACCACATAGTTGTGTGTGTGTCTATTTTGTGTTTAAAAATGCATAAAATATAATAGACAAAGTTTTGCACAAAGCAAACAAATTGTCCAGTTTCACGTTAATAGTATTAAAAACTTGAAAACGATCTGATCTAAGGTACATTTAATAAAGATTTTTTTTTAAATTAATTAATTAATCGTAATTAATTACGAGTTAACTACAGACTAGTGTTGTCCCGATACCAATATTTTGGTACTGGTACCAAAATGTATTTCGATACTTTTCGGTACTTTTCGATACTTTTCTTAAAAAAAAGGGGACCACAAAAAATTGCATTATTGGCTTTTTTTTAAATAAAAAATCTTAGAGTACATTAAACATACACTACCGTTCAAAAGTTTGGGGTCACCCAAAAAATTTTGTGGAATAGCCTTCATTTCTAAGACCAAAAATAGACTGTCGAGTTTCAGATGAAAGTTCTATTTTTCTGGCCATTTTGAGCGTTTAATTGACCCCACAAATGTGATGCTCCAGAAACTCAATCTGCTCAAAGGAAGGTCCGTTCTGTAGCTTCTGTAACGAGCTAAACTGTTTTCAGATGTGTGAACATGATTGCACAAGGGTTTTCTAATCATCAATTAGCCTTCTGAGCCAATGAGCAAACACATTGTACCATTAGAACACTGGAGTGATAGTTGCTGGAAATGGGCCTCTATACACCTATGTAGATATTGCACCAAAAACCAGACATTTGCAGCTAGAATAGTCATTTACCACATTAGCAATGTATAGAGTGTATTTCTTTAAAGTTAAGACTAGTTTAAAGTTATCTTCATTGAAAAGTACAGTGCTTTTCCTTCAAAAATAAGGACATTTCAATGTGACCCCAAACTTTTGAACGGTAGTGTATGTTAATTGTTGCAAGTTTGTCCTTAAATAAAATAGTGAACATACTAGACAACTCGTCTTTTAGTAGTAAGTAAGCAAAAAAAGGCTCCTAAATTAGCTGCTGACATATGCAGTAACATATTGTGTCATTTATCATGCTATTATTTAGTCAAAATTATTAAGGACAAGCGGTAGAAAATGTATTATTAATCTACTTGTTCATTTACTGTTAATATCTGCTTAATTTCTCTTTTAACATGTTCTATCTACACTTCTGTTAAAATGTATTAATCACTTATTCTTCTTGATACTTAATTTTGGGTGATACCACAAAATTAGGTATCAATCCGATACCAAGTCGTTACAGGATCATACATTGGTCATATTGAAAATCCTCCCGTGTCCAGGGGCGTATTTCCTGAGTTTATAAACATAATATAACTAACCGGTACTTCGTAGAGGCAATATATATTTTATTTAGGCTGTCAACTTCAATGCATTATCTCATGCGATTAAAACCCCCCCTAAAATATTGCATTAATGTTGAATGAACACAGATTAATCACACATTTCATTTTGAGCGCACATGCTCCTTCACCTTGACCAAGGAAGGTTACCCGAGAGGTGGTGCAGGTTGTTAAACGGTCGGCGATCAGGTCAGTGCAAAGATGAGTGATTAGACTCCAGCTGGTGTCCTTGCTGGCGAACATCCTTCCAAAATAAAATTCCTGTACATTTTGCGTGTGTGCCAAATTATTAGGGTCTTTTTGGGGTTAACTTAAATATGTAAGCAAGTCATTTAATTCGTAATTTAAACCTGTGTGAGAGTGTATGGTTGTTTGTGTGATAGATTTGGTGTGTTCTTGTATTTCTGCCCTTCTTGAGACATCAACAAGGAAAAGTACCTTCCTTATGAGGAGGTGTGAACAAGTTAGGTTATAAATCATGGTCCCGATACTGGAAAACCACTGCATCTAATAGAGAATGTCTCATTTGCACCCCCTGGTGGTGAAATCTATCAAAATGAGGGTGGTCCCAACAAGGAGGGATTTTTCAAATTGGACTGTGTGTCGGTTTTAAAAGTGCTCCCCCTCTGGTCAACATATGAAATAACAAGTGTGTGTAAACATTTCAAGTGCTCCTCCTCTGGCCAACATATGAAATACGAAGTGTGTGTACAAATTTGAAGTGCTCCCCCTCTGGTCAACATATGAAATAACAAGTGTGTGTAAAAATTTGAAGTGCTCCCCCTCTGGTCAACATATGAAATAACAAGTGTGTGTACAAATTTGAAGTGCTCCCCCTCTGGTCAACATATGAAATAACAAGTGTATGTAAACATTTTGAAGTGCTCCCCGTCTGGCCAACGTATGAAATAAGAAGTGTGTGTACACATTTGAACTGCTCCCCCTCTGGTCAACATATGAAATAAGAAGTATGTGTACAAATTTGAAGTGCTCCCTCTCTGGTCAACATATGAAATAACAAGTGTGTGTAAAAATTTGAAGTGCTCCCCCTCTGGTCAACATATGAAATAAGAAGTGTGTGTACAAATTTGAAGTGCTCCCTCTCTGGTCAACATATGAAATAACAAGTGTGTGTAAAAATTTGAAGTGCTCCCCCTCTGGTCAACATATGAAATAACAAGTGTGTGTACAAATTTGAAATGCTCACCCTCTGGCCAACATATGAAATAAGAAGTGTGTGTAAAAATTTGAAGTGCTCCCCCTCTGGTCAACGTATGAAATAACAAGTGTGTGTACAAATTTGAAGTGCTCCCCCTCTGGTCAACATATGAAATAACAAGTATGTGTAAAAATTTGAAGTGCTCCTCCTCTGGCCAACATATGAAATACGAAGTGTGTGTACAAATTTGAAGTGCTCCCCCTCTGGTCAACATATGAAATAACAAGTGTGTGTACAAATTTGAAGTGCTCCCCCTCTGGTCAACATATGAAATAAGAAGTGTGTGTACAAATTTGAAGTGCTCCCTCTCTGGTCAACATATGAAATAACAAGTGTGTGAACAAATTTAAAGTGTTCCCCCTCTGGTCAACATATGAAATAACAAGTGTGTGTAAAAATTTGAAGTGATCCCCGTCTGGCCAACGTATGAAATAAGAAGTGTGTGTACAAATTTGAAGTGCTCCCCCTCTGGTCAACATATGAAATAAGAAGTATGTGTACGAATTTGAAGTGCTCCCTCTCTGGTCAACATATGAAATAACAAGTGTGTGTAAAAATTTGAAGTGCTCCCCCTCTGGTCAACATATGAAATAACAAGTGTGTGTACAAATTTCAAATGCTCCCCCTCTGGCCAACATATGAAATAAGAAGTGTGTGTACAAATTTGAAGTGCTCCCCTCTGGTCAACATATGAAATAACAAGTGTGTGTAGAAATTTGAAGTGCTCCCTCTCTGGTCAACATATGAAATAACAAGTGTGTGTACAAATTTGAAGTGCTCCCCCTCTGGTCAACATATGAAATTAGAAGTGTGTGTACAAATTTGAAGTGCTCCCCCTCTGGTCAACATATGAAATAACAAGTGTGTGTACACATTTGAAGTACTCCCCCTCCGGTCAACGTATGAAATTAGAAATGTGTGTACAAATTTGAAGTGCTCCCCCTCTGGCCAACATATGTAATAATAAGTGTGTGTAAGAAATTGAAATGCGGCCCCTTTGGCCAAAATAAGTACAATAAATATGTATATAGAGACATACTGTACTAACTTGAAGTAAATAACGAAGATAAAAAACAATTACAAACAAAAAATTCAACAAAAAAAATAAAAATAAAAGCTTACTTCTTTTATATTTGCAGAGTGTTTGTCTGATGTGTACGATGGGAAGCGACATGAAGGTGTGGGTTTCTTTCTTCCATTGTAATCCACAGGAAGATTTTGTCTTGACCCGAGATCTACAAAGCGGAGAGGAAGCAGGACCTGACCCACCTCCAGGCACCTTTTCCTTGAACTGTTTTGTAACCAAAGGCGACGGCTGTTTACGACCCCCCTCCCTTAGAAACATCTGTTGCCATGTAATCAGGGAAAGTCCAAATTAAAGAGGAGGCGTACAATCTTTCGTCAGGGCGTGGTGGGACACTGTGCAAGAGTACAGGTCTACGCGTTTCTCCTCATTGAGCCAAATTTAATTCTGTCTCTGTTTAATTCCTTGCTTCTTGCCTTGTTTAATAGATGTCATCAGTGTTTGAACCTGACAGCGTTCCACAGGGCACCCCTTTAAGTCCTCTCATTTTCATGTGATGTATGTGAGTGAAGTGTGACTTTAGACGCAGTCCGTAGATTAGCGACAGGTGCGTAGATGACACAGCTGAGAGTGTTTGTCTGATCACCTGTCGCTCTGTTAAGGGCAGCAGTCGGGAAGGAGAAGGGAGTTGTTGATGGTCGTTGAGGGTGGCGAGTTGGCAGCCGGAGCACGAGCGAGAGTGACAACAGAGACTGAAGGAAAACCATTTGTGTGCTCACTGGCGAGATTGACAGACATTTGCCCGAAAAGCATAAAAGAACATTTATTGCAAAATAAATCATTGTTCGCAAATATGACCGAGGCTGTCATGTCCGTCTTTGGTGATCCGAGGAACCCTGAGGAGCAAGACCTCCACCATTATTAATATTGTAAATAAAACATCTTTATATATCTACAAAGTTTGGTCCTAAAGAGGTAGGCGCTTTTCGGCGGTCTCAAGAAGGTAAGAAGTGCAATAATGTGTGTAAGTGTGTGTAAATTAATGTGTTTGTGTGCATTTTGATTTGAGCTGTTTGGAAAAAGTGTAATGTTTAAATAACAAACATTTGTATAAGGCAAATAAATTCTCCAGTCCCATGTTGACAGTAATAAAAACTTGAAAATGATCTGGCCAAGGCAGTGTTTCTTAACCCCTTAGAGCAGAGCTGGGCAAATATTTTGACTCGGGGGGCCACATTGAGAGAAAAAAATGTGTCTGGGGGCCATTGTGTATAAATCAAAAGTACACATTCAGCTGTAAAAATCTGCTGTACAGTATGTGTGTTTGGGTCCTTTTTTTTTCAGGAACACAAATACCAAAAGTCACTGTGGAGGGAGGTGTGGCCCGCGCTGCCTGCAGGAGCAAAAGTCACCGCCTCTGTCTATGGTGCTGAGGGCAGAGCACCGTCAGACGGGGGCGTGGCAAGTGCCGACGGCGAGACACAGCTGAACAGGTGGTTAGATCACCCAGGTGGTACGAGTTATCTAATCATCTGTTGTCTTTAACAGTAAGCAGCCGGGAACGGAGGACTGAAAAGTCACGTACCGTTGGAGGTAAAACTTTGTTAAAACCTGCACGCTGGGCTCCTCAATCATCAATCAATCAATGTTTATCTATAAAGCCCTAAATCACAAATGTCTCAAAGGGCTGCACAAGCCACAACGACATCCTCGGTACAGAGCCCACATAAGGTCAAGGAAAAACTCACCCCAGTGGGATGTCGATGTGAATGACTATGAGAAACCTTGGAGAGGACCGCATATGTGGGTAACCCCCCGCCCCCTCTAGGGGAGACTGAATGCAATGGATGTCGAGTGGGTCTGACATAATATTGTGAGAGTCCAGTCCATAGTGGATCTAACATAATAGTGTGAGAATCCAGTCCATAGTGGATCTAACATAATAGCGAGAGTCCAGTCCATAGTGGATCTAACATAATAGTGTGAGAATCCAGTCCATAGTGGATCTAACATAATAGCGAGAGTCCAGTCCATAGTGGATCTAACATAATAGCGAGAGTCCAGTCCATAGTGGATCTAACATAATAGTGTGAGAGTCCAGTCCATAGTGGATCTAACATAATAGCGAGAGTCCAGTCCATAGTGGATCTAACATAATAGTGAGAGTCCAGTCCATAGTGGATCTAACATAATAGTGTGAGAATCAAGTCCATAGTGGATCTAACATAATAGTGAGAGTCCAGTCCATAGTGGATCTAACATAATAGTGAGAGTCCAATCCATAGTGGATCTAACATAATAGTGAGAGTCCAGTCCATAGTGGATCTAACATAATAGTGTGAGAATCAAGTCCATAGTGGATCTAACATAATAGTGAGAGTCCAGTCCATAGTGGATCTAACATAATAGTGAGAGTCCAATCCATAGTGGATCTAACATAATAGTGAGAGTCCAGTCCATAGTGGATCTAACATAATAGCGAGAGTCCAGTCCATAGTGGATCTAACATAATAGCGAGAGTCCAGTCCATAGTGAATCTAACATAATAGTGTGAGAGTCCAGTCCATAGTGGATCTAACATAATAGTGAGAGTCCAGTCCATAGTGGATCTAACATAATAGTGTGAGAGTCCAGTCCATAGTGGATCTAACATAATAGTGAGAGTCCAGTCCATAGTGGATCTAACATAATAGTGTGAGAATCCAGTCCATAGCGGATCTAACATAATAGCGAGAGTCCAGTCCATAGTGGATCTAACATAATAGTGTGAGAGTCCAGTCTATAGTGGATCTAACATAATAGTGAGAGTCTAGTCCATAGTGGATTTAACACAATAGTGTGAGAGTCCAGTCCATAGTGGATCTAACATAATAGTGTGAGAGTCCAGTCCATAGTGGATCTAACATAATAGTGAGAGTCCAGTCCATAGTGGATCTAACATAATAGTGTGAGAATCCAGTCCATAGCGGATCTAACATAATAGCGAGAGTCCAGTCCATAGTGGATCTAACATAATAGTGAGAGTCCAGTCCATAGTGGATCTAACATAATAGTGTGAGAGTCCAGTCCATAGTGGATCTAACATAATAGTGAGAGTCCAGTCCATAGTGGATCTAACATAATAGCGAGAGTCCAGTCCATAGTGGATCTAACATAATAGCGAGAGTCCAGTCCATAGTGGATCTAACATAATAGTGTGAGAGTCCAGTCCATAGTGGATCTAACATAATAGTGTGAGAGTCCAGTCCATAGTGGATCTAACATAATAGTGAGAGTCCAGTCCATAGTGGATCTAACATAATAGTGTGAGAATCCAGTCCATAGCGGATCTAACATAATAGCGAGAGTCCAGTCCATAGTGGATCTAACATAATAGTGAGAGTCCAGTCCATAGTGGATCTAACATAATAGTGTGAGAGTCCAGTCCATAGTGGATCTAACATAATAGTGAGAGTCCAGTCCATAGTGGATCTAACATAATAGCGAGAGTCCAGTCCATAGTGGATCTAACATAATAGCGAGAGTCCAGTCCATAGTGGATCTAACATAATAGTGAGAGTCCAGTCCATAGTGGATCTAACATAATAGCGAGAGTCCAGTCCATAGTGGATCTAACATAATAGTGAGAGTCCAGTCCATAGTGGATGTAACATAATAGTGAGAGTCTAGTCCATAGTGGGGCCAGCAGGAAACCATCCCAAGCAGCACAGAGATGTCCCCAACCGATGCACAGGCAAACGGTCCACCCCGGGTCCCGACTCTGGACAGCCAGCACTTCATCCATGGCCACCGGACCTGTGTCTCCCCCCTCCACAAGCGAGATGGGGGCAGAAGAGAAAAGAAAAGAAACGGCAGATCAACTGGTCCAAAAAGGGGGGTCTATTTAAAGGCTAGAGTAAACAAATGAGTTTTAAGATGGGACTTACATGCTTCTACTGAGGTAGCATCTCTAACTGTTACCGGGAGGGCATTTCATAGTACTGGAGCCCCAATAGAAAACGCTCTATAGCCCACAGACTTTTTTTGGGCTCTGGGTCATTAAATATGTAATTCTGATATATGTTATTTACAGAAAATGAGCCAAAGTCAGTGAGTCCTCAGTTTGAAAAATGTATGAATTGTATCATTTTTCTTTTAATAAAAAATGAAAACGGGTCCCACAGACCCGAACACCACACAAGGGTTAAGGCAGGGGTGTCCAAACTTTTTCCACTGAGGGCCGCAGACTGAAAAATCAAAGCACGCGGGGGCCATTTTGATATTTTCTTCATTTTCAAAACCAATACAATATACACATTTTTTTTTTTTACCTTTGGGGCTCATTCAAGTTAGGTCCTAAGGACCCAGAAGGGTTTCAGTCTTAAAAAAGCTTAAAAATAAGTCACCCTATTTTTTGGGGCAAAAATACAAAATATACAATATTTTTCCCCAAAAAGATTTTCAAAGTGGAATATTTGATGTGAAGTAATTTGAATCCTAAATAGGTCAATAATTCATAGCAAAATTGATTTGAATTTATTATTTTTTAATATTTAATTTTTTTTAGCAAAGACAGGTGTTTTTTTAATTACACTAAAATTTTGGGGGATCCAAAAGTGCCCCACTCATAAAATGGTCATCCTTTTTTTTGTAATTTATTTTTTTTTTTTTACATTCAACACTTAAATCTCTATATCAGCTTCAGATAATATTTAGTGTAATTAGTTTAGTATATTTATAATAACAATCAATATAATAATTAGTATAATTAGTATTAGTAAATAATTTGTATGTATTTTTTAAAATAATTTTCATATTTTTCGTGTTTTTTTTGTTTGTTGTATTTGTGTCCTTTTTGTCCTTAAATCAGTCAATAATTCATAGCACAATTGATTTGAATTTATTATTATTATTTTCGTTTTTTTTTTTTAGCAAAGACAGGTGTTTTTTTAATTACACTAAAATTTTTGGGGATCCAAAAGTGCCCCACTCATAAAATGGTCATCCTTTTTTTTGTAATTTTTTTTTTTTACATTCAACACTTAAATCTCTATATCAGCTTCAGATAATATATAGTGTAATTAGTTTAGTATATTTATGATAACAATCAATATAATAATTAGTATAATTAGTATTAGTAAATCATTTGTATGTATTTTTTAAAATAATTTTCATATTTTTCGTGTTTTTTGTTGTTGTTGTATTTGTCTCCTTTTTGTCCTTAAATCAGTCAATAATTCATAGCAAAATTGATTCGAATTTATTATTATTATTATATATATTTTTTTTTAGCAAAGACAGGTGTTTTTTTAATTACACTAACATTTTTGGGGATCCAAAAGTGCCCCACTCATAAAATGGTCATGCTTTTTTTTGTAATTTTTTTTTTTACATTCAACACTTAAATCTTTATATCAGCTTCAGATAATATATAGTGTAATTAGTTTAGTATATTCATGATAACAATCAATATAATAATTAGTATAATTAGTATTAGTAAATCATTTGTATGTATTTTTTAAAATAATTTTCATATTTTTCGTGTTTTTTTTGTTTGTTGTATTTGTGTCCTTTTTGTCCTTAAATCAGTCAATAATTCATAGAAAAATTGATTTGAATGTATTATTATTATTTTCTTTTTTTTTTTTTAGCAAAGACAGGTGTTTTTTTAATTACACTAACATTTTTGGGGGTCCAAAAGTGCCCCACTCATAAAATGGTCATGCTTTTTTTTGTATTTTTTTTTTTACATTCAACACTTAAATCTCTATATCAGCTTCAGATAATATATAGTGTAATTAGTTTAGTATATTTATAATAAAAATCAATATAATAATTAGTATAATTAGTATTAGTAAATAATTTGTATGCATTTTTAAAAATAATTTTCATATTTTTCGTGTTTTTTTTGTTTGTAGTATTTGTCCTTTTTGTCCTCAAATCAGTCAATAATTCATAGCAAAATTGATTTGAATTTATTATTATTATTATTTAAATTTTTTTTTTTAGCAAAGACAGGTGTTTTTTTAATTACACTAAAATTTTGGGGGATCCAAAAGTGCACCACTCATAAAATGGTCATGCTTTTTTTTTTGTAATTTTTTTTTTTTACATTCAACACTTAAATCTCCATATCAGCTTCAGATAATATATAGTGTAATTAGTTTAGTATATTTATGATGACAATCAATATAATAATTAGTATAATTAGTATTAGTAAATAATTTATATATATTTTTTTAAATAATTTTCATATTTTTCGTGTTTTTTTTGTTTGTTGTATTTGTGTCCTTTTTGTCCTTAAATCAGTCAATAATTCATAGCAAAATTGATTTGAATGTATTATTATTATTTTCTTTTTTTTTTTTAGCAAAGACAGGTGTTTTTTTAATTACACAAACATTTTTGGGGATCCAAAAGTGCCCCACTCATAAAATGGTCATGCTTTTTTTTGTAATTTTTTTTTTTACATTCAACACATAAATCTCTATATCAGCTTCAGATAATATATAGTGTAATTAGTTTAGTATATTTATGATGACAATCAATATAATAATTAGTATAATTAGTATTAGTAAATAATGTATATGTATTTTTTTAAATAATTTTCATATTTTTCGTGGTTTTTTTGTTTGTTGTATTTGTGTCCTTTTTGTCCTCAAATCAGTCAATAATTCATAGCAAAATTGATTTGAATTCATTATTATTATTTTCTTTTTTTTTTTTTTTTTAGCAAAGACAGGTGTTTTTTAATTACACTAACATTTTTGGGGATCCAAAAGTGCCCCACTCATAAAATGGTCATCCTTTTTTTGGTTTTTTTTTTTTTTACATTCAACACTTAAATCTCTATATCAGCTTCAGATAATATATAGTGTAATTCGTTTAGTATATTTATGATAACAATCAATATAATAATTAGTATAATTAGTATTAGTAAATCATTTGTATGTATTTTTTAAAATAATTTTCATATTTTTCGTGTTTTTTTTGTTTGTTGTATTTGTGTCCTTTTTGTCCTCAAATCAGTCAATAATTCATAGCAAAATTGATTTGAATTTATTATTATTTTTTTTTTTTAATTTTTTTTAGCAAAGACAGGTGTTTTTTTAATTACACTAAAATTTTGGGGGATCCAAAAGTGCCCCACTCATAAAATGGTCATCCTTTTTTTTTGTATTTTTTTTTTTTACATTCAACACTTAAATCTCTATATCAGCTTCAGATAATATATAGTGTAATTAGTTTAGTATATTTATGATAACAATCAATATAATAATTAGTATAATTAGTATTAGTAAATAATTTGTATGTATTTTTTAAAATAATTTTCATATTTTTCGTGTTTTTTTTGTTTGTTGTATTTGTGTCCTTTTTGTCCTTAAATCAGTCAATAATTCATAGAAAAATTGATTTGAATGTATTATTATTATTTTCTTTTTTTTTTTTTTAGCAAAGACAGGTGTTTTTTTAATTACACAAACATTTTTGGGGATCCAAAAGTGCCCCACTCATAAAATGGTCATGCTTTTTTTTGTAATTTTTTTTTTTTACATTCAACTCTTAAATCTCTATATCAGCTTCAGATAATATATAGTGTAATTAGTTTAGTATATTTATGATAACAATAAATATAATAATTAGTATTAGTAAATAATTTATATGTATTTTTTAAAATAATTTTCATATTTTTCGTGTTTTTTCGTTTGTTGTATTTGTGTCCTTTTTGTCCTTAAATCAGTCAATAATTCATAGCAAAATTGATTTGAATTTATTATTATTATTTTTTTTTTTTTTTTTTTAGCAAAGACAGGTGTTTTTTAATTACACTAAAATTTTGGGGGATCCAAAAGTGCCCCACTCATAAAATGGTCATGCTTTTTTTAGTATTTTTTTTTTTTACATTCAACACTTACATCTCTATATCAGCTTCAGATAATATATAGTGTAATTAGTTTAGTATATCTATGATAACAATCAATATAATAATTAGTATAATTAGTATTAGTAAATAATTTATATGTATTTTTTAAAATAATTTTCATATTTTTCGTGTTTTTTGTTGTTGTTGTATTTGTGTCCTTTTTGTCCTTAAATCAGTCAATAATTCATAGCAAAATTGATTTGAATTTATTATTATTATTTTTTTTAATTTTTTTTAAGCAAAGACAGGTGTTTTTTTTAATTACACAAACATTTTTGGGGATCCAAAAGTGCCCCACTCATAAAATGGTCATCCTTTTTTTTTGTAATTTTTTTTTTTACATTCAACACTTAAATCTCTATATCAGCTTCAGATAATATATAGTGTAATTAGTTTAGTATATTTATGATAACAATCAATATAATAATTAGTATAATTAGTATTAGTAAATAATTTGTATGTATTTTTTAAAATAATTTTCATATTTTTCGTGTTTTTTTTGTTTGTTGTATTTGTGTCCTTTTTGTCCTTAATCAGTCAATAATTCATAGCAAAATTGATTTGAATTTATTATTATTATTTTTTTTAATTTTTTTTTAGCAAAGACAGGTGTTTTTTTTAATTACACTAAAATTTTGGGGATCCAAAAGTGCCCCACTCATAAAATGGTCATGCTTTTTTTTGTAATTTTTTTTTTTACATTCAACACTTAAATCTCTATATCAGCTTCAGATAATATATAGTGTAATTAGTTTAGTATATTTATGATAACAATCAATATAATAATTAGTATAATTAGTATTAGTAAATCATTTGTATGTATTTTTTAAAATAATTTTCATATTTTTCGTGTTTTTTTTGTTTGTTGTATTTGTGTCCTTTTTGTCCTTAAATCAGTCAATAATTCATAGCACAATTGATTTGAATTTATTATTATTATTTTCTTATTTTTTTTTTTAGCAAAGACAGGTGTTTTTTTAATTGCACTAACATTTTTGGGGGTCCAAAAGTGCCCCACTCATAAAATGGTCATGCTTTTTTTTGTAATTTTTTTTTTTACATTCAACACTTAAATCTCTATATCAGCTTCAGATAATATATAGTGTAATTAGTTTTGTATATTTATGATAACAATCAATATAATAATTAGTATACTTAGTATTAGTAAATAATTTGTATGTATTTTTTAAAATAATTTTCATATTTTTTGTGTTTTTTTTGTTTGTTGTATTTGTGTCCTTTTTGTCCTTAAATCAGTCAATAATTCATAGCAAAATTGATTTGAATGTATTATTATTATTTTCTTATTTTTTTTTTAGCAAAGACAGGTGTTTTTTTAATTACACTAACATTTTTGGGGATCCAAAAGTGCCCCTAGTCATAAAATGGTCATGCTTTTTTTTGTAATTTTTTTTTTTACATTCAACACTTAAATCTCTATATCAGCTTCAGATAATATATAGTGTAATTAGTTTAGTATATTTATGATAACAATCAATATAATAATTAGTATAATTAGTATTAGTAAATAATTTGTATGTATTTTTTAAAATAATTTTCATATTTTTCGTGTTTTTTTTGTTTGTTGTATTTGTGTCCTTTTTGTCCTTAATCAGTCAATAATTCATAGCAAAATTGATTTGAATTTATTATTATTATTTTTTTTAATTTTTTTTTAGCAAAGACAGGTGTTTTTTTAATTACACTAAAATTTTGGGGATCCAAAAGTGCCCCACTCATAAAATGGTCATGCTTTTTTTTGTAATTTTTTTTTTTACATTCAACACTTAAATCTCTATATCAGCTTCAGATAACATATAGTGTAATTAGTTTAGTATATTTATCATATCAATCAATATAATAATTAGTATAATTAGTATTAGTAAATAATTTGTATGGATTTTTAAAAATAATTTTCATATTTTTCGTGTTTTTTTTGTTTGTTGTATTTGTGTCCTTTTTGTCCTCAAATCAGTCAATAATTCATAGCAAAATTGATTAGAATTTATTATTATTATTTTCTTAGTTTTTTTTTTTTAGCAAAGACAGGTGTTTTTTTAATTACACTAACATTTTTGGGGATCCAAAAGTGCCCCACTCATAAAATGGTCATCCTTTTTTTGTAATTTTTTTTTTTTACATTCAACACTTAAATCTCTATATCAGCTTCAGATAATATACAGTGTAATTAGTTTAGTATATTTATGATAACAATCAATATAATAATTAGTATAATTAGTATTAGTAAATAATTTGTATGTATTTTTTAAAATAATTTTCATATTTTTTGTGTTTTTTTTGTTTGTTGCATTTGTGTCCTTTTTGTCCTTAAATCAGTCAATAATTCATAGCGACGTTGATTTTGACTCATTATTATTTTTTGAAAAATTATTTTAAAAAATTGTGTTTTTAGAGTCAACAATGCAACTTTTTTTCTCGTTGCATTTCACCTATTTGCTCTTTTATTCCACCTTGTTAAAAAAAAAAACGTTTTAGTATTTTTAGAATGATGTGCCGCGGGCCGGTAAAACATGAGCTGCGGGCCGCAAATGGCCCCCGGGCCCCACTTTGGACACCCCTGGGTTAAGGGGTTAAACGACTTAGTGTAGACATGCCCTATGTCCCGGGGGCTGTAGGTAATTCGGACCCGCGGGCCTTGACTTTGACACGCATAGGCGGCCAGGTGGCGCCCACAATCACTGGGTTGGATTGTTAACTAAAAGGCATGGAAGTCCGGAACATTGCATCGAAGAACATCAGATTGCATCCGCCTGGTAGAGTTAACGTCACCGTGCTTCATAACGAGTTCACGGCTGCTGGAAGTTCACAAATATGAATATAATAGCGGTGAGAAGAAGAAGAAAGAAAAAAAGCATGACTGCTGCTAAAAGTCCGTGCCAAATTGCAGCCTGATGTAAACTCCCTGCAATCACATTTGGCCAACCTAGAGTTTGGCGTCCTCACACTGCCTGACAGAGGAGCGGGGGAGGGGGGGTGATGAGGAGATGCGTCGCCATGGCGAGCGGTCAGCTTTGTTTATGAGGATTGTCATCACGCCCGACAGACTTCCCCACGTGTGATTTATACACTTCCCACCGAGACGCCCCCCCCCCACCCCCCCCACCCCCCTGCTAGCCGCCGGGGGCCCCCCGCGGAGGCGCGCACGGGACGTTCCGCGCCACGCCGCCGTCCTTGATGGCGGCAGTAATTGAACGCTGCGCTAACATCTGCACGGGTTCGTGACCATGATGCAATAAAAAAAAGAAAAAAAACGACGTTGATGTACCGCGTCCAGATGGACGGCAGACTTTATTTTTTATTACCCTCATAAATTCAATCAGAAATCAGAGTCATCTGTTAGGTGATGCTGTTTGACAAGCAGGAACATTTGAATAGCGCATAGCAGGGCCGTTCAACTGGGGGCCGAATCCTGCCATACCGGACCCCCGGGTTCGGTTCAAAACTTGGGAGGCACAATATTGCAGTCCACACATATCTCTTATGTGAGACTGCCATCATATTGCCATCTACCCATATCTCTTATGTGTGACTGCCATCTCACTGCAGTCGACATGTGTCTCTTATGTGTGACTGCCATCATATTGCAGTCCACACGTATCTCTTATATGAGACTGCCATCATATTGCCATCTACCCATATCTCTTATGTGTGACTGCCATCTCACTGCAGTCGACATGTGTCTCTTATGTGTGACTGCCATCATATTGCAGTCTACACGTATCTCTTATGTGTGACTGCCATCATATTGCAGTCTACATGTATCTTTTATGTGTGACTGCCATCATATTGCAGTCTGCACGTGTCTCTTATGTGTGACTGCCATCATATTGCCATCAACCCATACCTCTTATGTGTGACTGACATCATACTGCAGTTGACACATATCTCTTATATGTGACTGCCATCATATTGCAGCCTACACATCTCTTATGTGTGACTGCCATCATACTGCAGTCGACATGTGTCTCTTATGTGTGACTGCCATCATACTGCAGTCGACATGTGTCTCTTATGTGTGACTGCCATCTCACTGCAGTCGACATGTGTCTCTTATGTGTGACTGCCATCATATTGCAGTCTACACGTATCTCTTATGTGTGACTGCCATCATATTGCAGTCTACATGTATCTTTTATGTGTGACTGCCATCATATTGCAGTCTGCATGTGTCTCTTATGTGTGACTGCCATCATATTGCCATCAACCCATATCTCTTATGTGTGACTGACATCATACTGCAGTTGACACATATCTCTTATATGTGACTGCCGTCATATTGCAGCCTACACATCTCTTATGTGTGACTGCCATCATACTGCAGTCGACATGTGTCTCTTATGTGTGACTGCCATCATATTGCAGTCGACACATATCTCTTATGTGTGACTGCCATCATATTGCAATCTACACGTATCTCTTATGTGTGACAGCCATCATATTGCAGTCTACACGTATCTCTTATGTGTGACTGCCATCGTATTGCAGTCGACACATATCTCTTATGTGTGACTGCCATCATATTGCAGTCGACACGTATCTCTTATGTGTGACTGCCATCATATTGCAGTCTACACGTATCTCTTATGTGTGACTGCCATCATATTGCAGTCTACATGTATCTTTTATGTGTGACTGCCATCATATTGCAGTCTGCACGTGTCTCTTATGTGTGACTGCCATCATATTGCAGTCTACACGTATCTCTTATGTGTGACTGTCATCATATTGCAGTCTACACATATCTCTAATGTGTGACTGCCGTTATATTGCAGTCTACACGTATCTCTTATGTGTGACTGCCATCTACTGGTCACACTTATCATTTCACCATGTACCAAATAAAATAAATTCGAGGTCGGTAAGCACAACCAAAATGACTCCGTACTTTGTCGAGTTTTGAGAAAATTAAAGGATTTTAAGTGCGCCTTATAGTCCAAAAAATACGGTACTAAGTTTCTACATTTCTTTTAAGGTAATATGAATGTCTTACATAATTGTAGAGGTTGCCCTCTAGTGGGTTCTTCAGACCACCCCATACTGCCAGGAACTCAGGGTATAACACTGTTTTATTTCCTTCTCACAAGGTGCGAGCCTTTTGCCTTCCAGCAACAAGTCTTTTCTGCGTCTGCCCAGCAGCACCTCCAACTCCGACTACTCGTCTCATCACGGCTGCTGCTAATAAAGGCGACAGGTGATTAGATAACAAGGCCCACCTGGGCCATCTACGCACCTGTCGCTGTCTTCGAGGCCCGTCCTGGCAACACCCCTTTCCGCGGCAGGCCCGCAGGCCACGCCCCCCTCCACAATAATATTCACCAAAAAAATTAATTTTGTTTCATTCCAATAATTGTATCCTATACCACTGACTGCAAAAAAAGGTGATGTAACTCGCAGACAATGTGATGAAACCCCAGAAAGATGTCCAGACACCAAATATCGTGTCTAAACAGTTAAATGGTCTCTTTTTTTGTTTAAAATCAGGTGAAACTGATAGTAAATCAACACTCTGTATAAGACAAAATGTGTCGTTCTCTCCCTTGGAAAGGCATTTTTAATCAAAATCTTGCTGTTCCATTTTCCAGAGGGGGCGGGGGGGTACAATCGGCCATTAAACAGCACCTGACACCAGCAGAGGGCTGGAATTATTACACAATTAGCTCCTTAAATAGATGATATATTCCGCGACGGATTCTTTGGACGGCTACATTCATACGCTTCCATCCCATTTCTCCGTCAAATGACACATTTCTCGGTCTTGCAGGCGCGAGATAAGACGAGCCGGTCGGTCGGAGAGGAGTCTGTTGAATTGATGGAATGGCTAAGAGTTGCTTTTCATTCAAAAACGTGGCAGGAATTGATAAAAAAAAAAAAAAAAAAAAAAGAGTCTCCCGCCGAGCTCTCTGCGACCTTCAGGCGCCTTCTTGTTTTAGGTTTCACTTTCATTTGGAGGAAGACTCGTCTCTGGGTGTGTTTGGATGGACGTTTTGGGGGCAGCAACATCATTTGAGGTACATCAATGAAATAATTAGTCTTATTATTAATAGAATGCAAATACTGGCTTTTAAGTGTTAAACGTTTTTGCTTCATGTAAACACCTTTCTTCTTTCTTTAACAATATATGATTTAGCCCGTATTTATGGTACCTAAATACAGGAGATCCCTGATTATTCGTGATACAGAATTTGTGATGCCTCAAAATTTGTATATTTTTATGTTACATTTTCGGGCTGGGCCTTAAAACATGATAATTTGTTCAGTTCAGTTCAATTTATTTGGAACATGCATACGATGCAATGTAATGCATCACATATTTCCAGTTGTTCCATTAAAGCACGTCCGAAAAGGAGTAGGAAGAAGCAGAGTTTATTTAATCCTAACCCTTTTCAAACCATTGAAATGTTATCCCAATTCCTTGTTCTCTGTAACATAACAGTGAACACATAAATAATAAACAAATAATATACCATAGTAAGTAAACAAGTATTAAGTACATAAACTCCACTGTGTATGATGGGAAGCGACATGAAGGTGTGGGTTTCTTTCTTCTATTGTAATCCACAGGAATATATAGGAGATCCCTGATTATTTGTGATACAGAATTCTCAAATTTATCTATTTTTATGTTCATTTTTCGGGCGGGGTGTTAAAACATGTTTATTTGTTCATTTCAGTTTATTTGGAACATGCATACGATGCAATGTAATGCATCACATATTTCCAGTTGTTTCATTACAGCACGTCCGAAAAGGAGTAGGAAGAAGCTGAGCTTATTTAATCCTACCCCTTTTCATACCATAGCAATGTAATCCTATTTCCTTGTTCTCTGTACAAAACAGTGTACACATAAATAATAAACAATTAATATTAGGGTTGCAACTAACAACTAATTTGATAATCGATTCATCTGTCGATAATTACTTCGATTAATCGATTAATAATCGGATAAAAGAGACAAACTACATTTCTATCCTTTTCAGTATTTTATTGAAAAAAACCCAGCATACTGGCACCATACTTATTTTGATTATTGTTTTTCAGCTGTTTGTAAATGTTGCAGTTTATGAATAAAGGTTTATAAATAAAAAATAAAAAAAATAAAAAATGAATAAAATAAAATAAAATAAAATAAAATAAAATAAAATAAAATAAAATAAAATAAAATAAAATAAAATAAAAAAGTAGCCTCTGCGCATGCGCATAGCATAGATCCAACGAATCGATGACTAAATTAATCGCCAACTATTTTTGTAATCGATTTTAATCGACTTAATCGATTAGTTGTTGCAGCCCTAATTAATATACCATAGTAAGTAAACAAGTATTAAATACATACACCGTCTTTGTCTCAATAAATAAAAAAAACATTAAAAAAACAAATTTTTAAATGTAGAATGCTTACCTCATTTACATAAGTTGCTACTACAATAATATCCTCATTTTCGTTAGTGCCGTATTTTCCGGACCATAGGGCGCACCGCCGATGAGCAGGTCTATTCAGGTCTATTTTCATACAAAATGAATGATAAAAATAATAAGGCGCATTAAAGGGGTCATATTATTATTATTTTTTTCCTGAATGTAAAACACTTCCTTGTGGTCTACATAACATGTGATGGTGGTTCTTTGGTCAAAATGTTGCTGTGGAGGGAGGCGTGGCCAGCGCTGCCTGTGGGAGCGGAGATCGCCGCCCCTGTCCAGGATGCTGAGGACAGCGCGCTGAGACAGGGGCGTGTCAGGGCCGGCTTCGAAACACAGCTGAACAGGTGATTAAATTTCCCAGGTGGTACGAGTTTGTCTAATCACCTGTTGTTTGTCTTTAACAGTAGCGGTCGGGAACAGCAGGGGGAGGAGGACTTGGAGAACTTGGAGAGTTGGAAGAGCCAGAGACTGAAAAGTCGAATTGATCGTGCAAGGACGGGAGTGGAAGAAGTGTCAAAAGATGGCGCTAACTGTTTTAATGACATTCAGACTTTACTTCAATCAATAACGGAGCAGCATCTCCTCATCCGGAAACAACAACAATGCCGGAAATGTGTCCCTTGAAAAACCGTCCGACCGGAACTCTCTAATAACTAAAGTTCCTTGGGTGAATAATGTAAACTCACTACACCGGTATGTTTTAGCGCATTCATGGCGAGTTTACTGACAGATATAAGTAAGAACTTTACACTACTTTATATTAGAAATGGCAACAGCGGAGGGCGAATGTCCCATAACAAGAAGATAGAGAAAAAGAAGAAGCTTATCGACTATGGTGTCGGCACGGACTACAAAGGCGGACGCGCGCAATTTTTCAGGATTTTTTACTCAACTTAAATCAATAATGGATCAACATCTCCTCATCCGGAAACAACAACAACGCCGGAAATGTGTCCCGTGAAAAACTGTCCGACCGGAACTCTAATAAATGAAGTTCCTTGGGTGAATTATGTAAACTCACTACACCGGTAGTTTTTAGCGCTTCCATAGCGAGATATAAGTTAGAACTTTAAAACACGTCTCTGGAAGTTGCTTCCTAGCAGTTCCACTTTAGACACGGCACAGGAGCCAAGCGTGCAGTTTTTAACAACGTTTTTAATGTACATTTGTTTTCCCAAAATCTTTCTCCCGCATAACGTGACTTTTCAGTCACGTCCGTATCCTCTCTCCCCTCCTGCTCCCGGCCGCTTACTGTTAAAGACAACAGATGATTAGATTAACACGTACCACCTGTGAAATCGAATCACCTGCCAGCTGTGTCTCGCCGTCAGCACTGCCACGCCCCTGTCTGATGGTGCCCTGTCTTCAGCACCATGGACAGAGGCGGGGACCTTTGCTCCTGCAGGCAGCGCTGGCCACATCTCCCTCCACAACGTCTTTCTGTTACCATGAATTGGTAACTTATTCGGGTTTTACCATTTAGTGGTCAATTTGTACGGAATATGTACTGTGCAATCTACTAATACAAGTTTCAATCAATCAATCAATCAATCAATCAATCAATCAATCAATCAATCAATCAATCAATCAATCAATCAATGAAATATGAGGCAGCATCGGAAAGTTCTACATGTAAACAAACTACGGTGAGTTCAAGGAGCTCTGAAATTAGTAGGACAAAACGGTGCTCGCCAAATACTCTCATCAGTGAAGCATGTATAACATAAACAGTGGGATTTCTAACAATTAGGAAGGTTTGTGTCATGTTTGTCCTCCTACAGAAAATATATATTTTTCTTAATCTTTTTCCATTTTCACACATCTCTGAACGAGGTCCAGGGTGCCACTAGGGCGGCACTAAATAGTGGGTCGCTGACCCCCGTCCTAGTTTAAATGGTTCCATCAAGCCTATCCCTCATTTATTTTTCTGTATATTCCAAGAAATTGCAACTAGGACTGAAGTGGTTAAAATCTTAGCACAGTCCTGTTATCTAAATTATATTTTATTTATTAAAAATTATTTAAAAAAATATTATTTATATATATATTATTTATTATTTATTTTATTTGTTTATTTATATTGTATGGAAATTGGTAGAAAGTGGATGGATGGAGTTTGTTTATTTTTTTTGCCTATGGCAGACCTGGTCAAATTAAGGCCCGGGGGCCACATGCGGCCCGTTAAGCTTTTCAATCTGGCCCGCCGGACATTCCTAAATATTTTTTTTTTATCTTTAAGATGGAAAACTGTAGCTGCCATTATGATGTGTAGTGATGTTTTTAAATGGCCGCAAGTCTTGAACTATACAAAGTATTTCAATGGTTGGAATATGCACTTTTGCATGAGATACTAGTTACTATGGTAATCTAACTAGTTACTATGGTAATCTAATTAGTTACTATGGTGATCTAAGTCACAGCAGCTCAGACGAGTGTGGGTGGGGAGCGTTTCCACAGAGTTCCAGCCTGAAATGCGGGTGTCAGGGACAGACGTGGAAGGAGATTTTTACAATAAAGTTCTAAAGCTTAGTGATTATGGAGGGGGCGTGGCCTGCGGGCCTGCCGCGGAACGGGGTGTGCCAGGACCGGCCTCGAACACATGAACAATAACTCCTAACAGTAGCTCCTTTGAATTCCTTCTAAGTCTATAACAAGATCTGATAGCTCAGTTACAGCTCTTGTTATTACCAAATCTGTGTTATATGTGTTTTATGTTGCACGAAAAATTCCTAGTTTGTGAACCCGTTCTCAAACAATGGCAATAAAACTATTCTGATTCTGATTCTGATTCTGAAGACAGCAACAGGTGAGTAGATGGCCCAGGCGGGCCTTGCTATCTAATCACCTGTCGCCTTTATTAGCAGCAGCCGGAATGAGACACGGGGTTGGAGTTGGAGTGGGAGCCAGAGAGAGAGAGAGAGAGAGACACAGACACAGAGAAGACAGTTTGCTGGAAAAAAATCTGGCCCTATTGATGAAAATAAAACAGTGTTATACCCTGAATTCCGGGCTCTCCTGGCAGTGTGTGGTGGTCCGAGGAACCCACTAGAGGGCAACCTCTACAGTGATATATCAGATGTATCAGACTGTAGGTGTTTTTTTTTGTTTTTACCCTTCGCGTTTGTATTTCGCTGTTTGTCGCATTTTTGTTGTGTTTCGCTCGATTGTAAAATATGTCGACGGAAAGGGTGTGTGACGTTCATATGTTGTCAAAATTCAGTGTTTTATCCTTCACAGTTAATATTGTAAATCCCACGTTCTTTATTTTCATGTACATTCTGGGTGTCTCATTCAGTAAAAAAAAAAAAAGTAAATTCCATGTCATAACGTTTTTAGCATTCAACATTATTCAAATCAAATCAACTTTATTTATAAAGCACATTTAAAATTTACCACAGGGGTAGCCAAAGGGCTGTACAATGGGCAGGTTAAAAGATAATACGAGAACCGAGCAAACACAACACAACACAAACAGAACACGATAAAAAGATAAATAAATAAAATAAATAAAACATAAAAACATAAAAACAGGTTCACAGCAGGTGTATTATGGGGCGCCATTGCAGGATGGATATCACTCAGTGTTAAAAGCCGTGGAATAAAAGTATGTTTTTAAGAGAGATTTAAAAACAGGAAGAGAGGAGGCTTGTCTGACACTCAGAGGTAGGTCGATCCAGAGCTTGGGAGCAGCAGCGGCGAAAGCTCTGTCACCTCTAAGCTTCAGCCTTGTGTCAGGGACCGTCAGTAGCAGCTGATCGGCTGATCTTAGGGATCGGGTGGGGCAGTAAGGCTGAAGGAGGTCGGAGAGATATGTTGGCGCGAGGTTGTTTAGACATTCAAAAACAAATAGAAGGAAATTATTGTGAGTTTTTGTACTAAAGTTCCTAAAAATCAGATATACCGGACACATTTTTTCTCTAAATTTGGCCCCAACGAGTCAAAATGATTGCCCAGGCCTGGCCTACGGTGTGCTTAGTGTATTTTTTTTATGCATTTTTATTCATTTCTATGCTAAAACTTTCAGTCCTGTTACTCAAATAAGTCCCTTTGGCTTACATATTACATATTCCAACTAGTTTATGATGTCTTTTACCAGATTTTGAGTAAAAAAAATAGACAGAAATTGGCGGCTTTTTTTGTGGGAGATTTACAACAAGCACGTGGAAAATGAAATGACCCATAAGCACAACGTTTTTACCTCAACCCTGGAACATAACTATTTCTATATTCCTATTTCCCCCCCCCCCCCCCTAACTGGAACGCAAAGAGACTGCACTGTTAAGCAGACTGTGTTTAACCTTAGAAGTTCCATAAATCATTTCTGGCTTGGGCACAATTTCCAGGGGTATTTCTTCCCCCGGATATGAATTGTACCTGGCAGGCCATCATTAAAGGTATATGACGTGACAAAAGCCACAATAGACTTGTAATCACAACTACCTTCTCTGCCGCTCGCTATGTCTCACCTGGCAGATAAGAGCAGGCTGCGTCTGGGAAGAAATAGGTGGTGGGGGGTGGAGGGGGGGGGGCCTCACCAGAATCTTTATCTCGCCCGACAATAACGGATAAACTTGACCTCCGTCTGGGTGTTATCAAAACACGGGCGCCGAGCAAGAACATATTTCTTGTCCATGTGGACGTTTAACTTGAGGTCTTTTGAGCAGCCGTCACAGGACACATGTTCACCTTGTGCGACATCTCATTTGAATCTCAGTCCCTCCAGAAATGTGTGATGGTGCCAATTCACACAAATTATATACATATATATATATATATATATATATATATATATATATATATATATATATATATATATATATATATATATATATATATATATATATATATATATATATATATATATATATATATATATATATACATATATATATATATATATATATATATATATATATATATATATATATATATATATATATATATATATATATATATATATATATATATACATACACACACCAACATACATATACATGTATACATACATGTATACATACATACATATACACACATACAAATATATACACATATATATATATATATATATATATATATATATATATATATATATATATATATATATATATATATATATATATATATATATATATATATATATATATATATATATATATATATATATATATACATATATTCACATATATACATATACATATATACATGTTTTCATATACATATACTGTATATACAGTATATATATATATACACACCCTGTTTCCATATGAGTTGGGGAATTGTGTTAGATAAATAAAAATAAACGGAATACAATGATTTGCAAATCATTTTCAACCCATATTCAGTTGAATATGCTACAAAGACAACATATTTGATGTTCAAACTGATAAACTTTTTTTTTTTTTTTCGCAAATAATCATTAACTTTAGAATTTGATGCCAGCAACGCGTGACAAAGAAGTTGGGAAAGGTGGCAATAAATACTGATAAAGTTGAGGAGTGCTCATCAAACACTTATTTGGAACATCCCACAGGTGAACAGGCAAATTGGGAACAGGTGGGTGCCATGATTGGGTATAAAAGTAGATTCCATGAAATGCTCAGTCGTTCACAAACAAGGATGGGGCGAGGGTCACCACTTTGTCAACAAATGCGTGAGCAAATTGTTGAACAGTTTAAGAAAAACCTTTCTCAACCAGCTATTGCAAGGAATTTAGGGATTTCACCATCTACGCTCCGTAATATCATCAAAGGGTTCAGAGAATCTGGAGAAATCACTGCACGTAAGCAGCTAAGCCCGTGACCTTCCATCCCTCAGGCTGTACTGCATCAACAAGCGACATCAGGGTGTAAAGGATATCACCACATGGGCTCAGGAACACTTCAGAAACCCACTGTCAGTAACTACAGTTGGTCGCTACATCTGTAAGTGCAAGTTAAAACTCTCCTAAACCGTTTATCAACAACACCCAGAAACGCCGCCGGCTTCGCTGGGCCTGAGCTCATCTAAGATGGACTGATACAAAGTGGAAAAGTGTTCTGTGGTCTGACGAGTCCACATTTCAAATTGTTTTTGGAAACTGTGGACGTCGTGTCCTCCGGACCAAAGAGGAAAAGAACCATCCTGATTGTTATAGGCGCAAAGTTGAAAAGCCAGCATGTGTGATGGTATGGGGGTGTATTAGTGCCCAAGACATGGGTAACTTACACATCTGTGAAGGCACCATTAATGCTGAAAGGTACATACAGGTTTTGGAGCAACATATTTTGCCATCCAAGCAACGTTATCATGGGCGCCCCTGCTTATTTCAGCAAGACAATGCCAAGCCACATGTTACATCAACGTGGCTTCATAGTAAAATAGTGCGGGTACTAGACTGGCCTGCCTGTAGTCCAGACCTGTCTCCCATTGAAAATGTGTGGCGCATTATGAAGCCTAAAATAGCACAACGGAGACCCCCGGACTGTTGAACAACTTAAGCTGTACATCAAGCAAGAATGGGAAAGAATTCCACCTGAAAAGCTTCAAAAATGTGTCTCCTCAGTTCCCAAATGTTTAGTGTTGTTAAAAGGAAAGGCCATGTAACACAGTGGTGAACATGCCCTTTCCCAACTACTTTGGCATGTGTTGCAGCCATGCAATTCTAAGTTAATTATTATTTGCCAAAAAAAAAATAAAGTTTATGAGTTTGAACATCAAATATGTTGTCTTTGTAGTGCATTCAATTGAATATGGGTTGAAAAGGATTTGCAAATCATTGTATTCCGTTTATATTTACATCTAACACAATTTCCCAACTCATATGGAACCGGGGTTTGTACATACATATACGTATATATGTATATATACATATATATATATATATATATATATATATATATATATATATATATATATATATATATATATATATATATATATATATATATATATATATATATATATATATATATATATATATATATATATATATATTTTTTTTTAAACATGGGACTTCCCGCGTAGTTTGAGGACCCCTGGTTTAGTAAGGTTATGCTTCCAGTTCAAGGCACGAAACGGGAGGTACATTCTCAACCCACACCACATGCAGTGAGCAAACTCATCCAAAAGACGGCACCATAGCACAAACGATAACACACCTTTTCAGTGTCTCTATCGGTGTTTTATAAAAACTATTTGTTGAACACAAAACATGGTCGTAAGCGAAGAAAAAGCCATACATTTTGAGGAGAGAGCAAAAAGATGGATTACATTACGATAGCACGTACAAATATGTAGGAAAACGCTCCTTCAGATATCACACATGGGATCGTTTAGAAAGTATGAATTGTTTTAGTTAGGGCTCGCACGGCCCATTGTAAAAGGAATCCCAATGGGAGTTCTTTTACAATGGAACACTTAGGACTAACACTGGACAAAAGTATTGGGACACTTAGGAATAACACTGGACAAAAGTATTGGGACACTAAGGAATAACACTGGACAAAAGTATTGGGACACTAAGGAATAACACTGGACAAAAGTATTGGGACATTAAGGACTAACACTAGACAAAAGTATTGGGACACTTAGGACTAACACTGGACAAAAGTATTGGGACACTTAGGAATAACACTGGACAAAAGTATTGGGACACTAAGGAATAACACTGGACAAAAGTATTGGGACACTAAGGAATAACACTGGACAAAAGTATTGGGACATTAAGGACTAACACTAGACAAAAGTATTGGGACACTAAGGACTAACACTATACAAAAGTATTGGGACACTTAGGACTACCACTGGACAAAAGTATTGGGACACTTAGGACTAACACTAGACAAAAGTATTGGGACACTTAGGACTACCACTGGACAAAAGCATTGGGACACTTAAGACTAACACTAGACAAAAGTATTGGGACACTTAGGACTACCACTGGACAAAAGCATTGGGACACTTAAGACTAACACTAGACACAAGTATTGGGACACTTAGGACTACCACTGGACAAAAGTATTGGGACACTAAGGAATAACACTGGACAAAAGTATTGGGACACTAAGGACTAACACTGGACACAAGTATTAGGACACAAAGGACTAAAACTATACAAAAGTATTGGGACACTTAGGACTACCACTGGACAAAAGTATTGGGACACTTAGGACTAACACTAGACAAAAGTATTGGGACACTTAGGACTACCACTGGACAAAAGTGTTGGGACACTTAGGACTAACACCGGACAAAAGTATTGGGACACTTAGGACTAAAACTAGACAAAAGTATTGGGACACTTAGGACAACCACTGGACAAAAGTATTGGGACACTTAGGACTAACACTAGACAAAAGTATTGGGACACTTAGGACTACCACTGGACAAAAGTATTGGGACACTTAGGACTACCACTGGACAAAAGTATTGGGACACTTAGGACTAGCACTAGACAAAAGTATTGGGACACTTAGGACTACCACTGGACAAAAGTATTGGGACACTTAGGACTAACACTAGACAAAAGTATTGGGACACTTAGGACTACCACTGGACAAAAGTATTGGGACACTTAGGACTAACACTAGACACAAGTATTGGGACACTTATGACTAAAACTAGACAAAAGTATTGGGACACTTAGGACAACCACTGGACAAAAGTATTGGGACACTTAGGACTAACACTAGACAAAAGTATTGGGACACTTAGGACTACCACTGGACAAAAGTATTGGGACACTTAGGACTACCACTGGACAAAAGTATTGGGACACTTAGGACTAACGCTAGACAAAAGTATTGGGACACTTAGGACTAACACTAGACACAAGTATTGGGACACTTAGGACTACCACTGGACACAAGTATTGGGACACTTAGGACTAAAACTAGACAAAAGTATTGGGACACTTAGGACAACCACTGGACAAAAGTATTGGGACACTTAGGACTAACACTAGACAAAAGTATTGGGACACTTAGGACTAAGACTAGACAAAAGTATTGGGACACTTAGGACTACCACTAGACAAAAGTATTGGGACACTTAGGACTACCACTGGACAAAAGTATTGGTACACTTAGGACTAACACTAGAGAAAAAGTATTGGGACACTTAGGACTACCACTGGACAAAAGTATTGGGACACTTAGGACTAACACTAGAGAAAAAGTATTGGGACACTTAGGACTACCACTGGACAAAAGTATTGGGACACTTAGGACTAACATTAGACACAAGTATTGGGACACTTAGGACTACCACTGGACAAAAGTATTGGTACACTTAGGACTAACACTAGACACAATTATTGGGACACTTAGGACTACCACTGGACAAAAGTATTGGGACACTTAGGACTAACACTAGACAAAAGTATTGGGACACTTAGGACTACCACTGGACAAAAGTATTGGGACACTTAGGACTAACACTAGACACAAGTATTGGGACACTTATGACTAAAACTAGACAAAAGTATTGGGACACTTAGGACAACCACTGGACAAAAGTATTGGGACACTTAGGACTAACACTAGACAAAAGTATTGGGACACTTAGGACTACCACTGGACAAAAGTATTGGGACACTTAGGACTACCACTGGACAAAAGTATTGGGACACTTAGGACTAACGCTAGACAAAAGTATTGGGACACTTAGGACTAACACTAGACACAAGTATTGGGACACTTAGGACTACCACTGGACACAAGTATTGGGACACTTAGGACTAAAACTAGACAAAAGTATTGGGACACTTAGGACAACCACTGGACAAAAGTATTGGGACACTTAGGACTAACACTAGACAAAAGTATTGGGACACTTAGGACTAAGACTAGACAAAAGTATTGGGACACTTAGGACTACCACTGGACAAAAGTACTGGGACACTTAGGACTAACACTAGACAAAAGTTTTTGGACACTTAGGACTACCACTGGACAAAAGTATTGGGACACTTAGGACTACCGCTGGACAAAAGTATTGGTACACTTAGGACTAACACTAGACACAATTATTGGGACACTTAGGACTACCACTAGACAAAAGTTTTTGGACACTTAGGACTACCACTGGACAAAAGTATTGGTACACTTAGGACTACCACTGGACAAAAGTATTGGGACACTTAGGACTAACACTAGACACAATTATTGGGACACTTAGGACTACCACTGGACAAAAGTATTGGGACACTTAGGACTACCACTGGACAAAATTATTGGGACACTTAGGACTAGCACTAGACAAAAGTATTGGGACACTTAGGACTACCACTGGACAAAAGTATTGGTACACTTAGGACTAACACTAGAGAAAAAGTATTGGGACACTTAGGACTACCACTGGACAAAAGTATTGGGACACTTAGGACTAACACTAGAGAAAAAGTATTGGGACACTTAGGACTACCACTGGACAAAAGTATTGGGACACTTAGGACTAACATTAGACACAAGTATTGGGACACTTAGGACTACCACTGGACAAAAGTATTGGTACACTTAGGACTAACACTAGACACAATTATTGGGACACTTAGGACTAACACTAGACAAAAGTATTGGGACACTTAGGACTAAGACTAGACAAAAGTATTGGGACACTTAGGACTACCACTGGACAAAAGTACTGGGACACTTAGGACTAACACTAGACAAAAGTTTTTGGACACTTAGGACTACCACTGGACAAAAGTATTGGGACACTTAGGACTACCGCTGGACAAAAGTATTGGTACACTTAGGACTAACACTAGACACAATTATTGGGACACTTAGGACTACCACTAGACAAAAGTTTTTGGACACTTAGGACTACCACTGGACAAAAGTATTGGTACACTTAGGACTACCACTGGACAAAAGTATTGGGACACTTAGGACTAACACTAGACACAATTATTGGGACACTTAGGACTACCACTGGACAAAAGTATTGGGACACTTAGGACTACCACTGGACAAAATTATTGGGACACTTAGGACTAGCACTAGACAAAAGTATTGGGACACTTAGGACTACCACTGGACAAAAGTATTGGTACACTTAGGACTAACACTAGAGAAAAAGTATTGGGACACTTAGGACTACCACTGGACAAAAGTATTGGGACACTTAGGACTAACACTAGAGAAAAAGTATTGGGACACTTAGGACTACCACTGGACAAAAGTATTGGGACACTTAGGACTAACATTAGACACAAGTATTGGGACACTTAGGACTACCACTGGACAAAAGTATTGGTACACTTAGGACTAACACTAGACACAATTATTGGGACACTTAGGACTACCACTGGACAAAAGTATTGGGACACTTAGGACTAACACTAGACAACAGTTTTTGGACACTTAGGACTACCACTGGACAAAAGTATTGGTACACTTAGGACTAACACTAGACACAATTATTGGGACACTTAGGACTACCACTGGACAAAAGTATTGGGACACTTAGGACTAACACTAGACAAAAGTTTTTGGACACTTAGGACTACCACTGGACAAAATTATTGGTACACTTAGGACTAACACTAGACACAATTATTGGGACACTTAGGACTACCAATGGACAAAAGTATTGGGACACTTAGGACTACCACTGGACAAAAGTATTGGGACACTTAGGACTAACACTAGAGAAAAAGTATTGGGACACTTAGGACTACCACTGGACAAAAGTATTGGGACACTTAGGACTAGCACCAGCCAAATATGTGGGTCCGACCAACGCTGCTTGCAGTTTTAATTATATCGTAAAACTTACAAACGTTGCCTGGTGTGATTAATGAAGAATCCTTTCAGGCAAAAACGCTACGGAAGGTTATGCTTCCGGTTCAAGGCACAAAACAGGAGGTACATTTTCAACCCGCACCACCTGCAGTGAGCAAACTCATCCAAAGGATGGCACCATAGCACAAACAATAACACACCTTTTCAGGGTCTCTATCGAAACTATTTGTTGCACCCGAAACATTATCGGCCCCGTTTCACCGCAGGATTCGAAGCGTAGGAATAAAGTAGCGGAAAATACGAGTATAGCAAATTAGACTAATACTGAAGGGAGAGCTTCCTGGAGATGCGGCCCCAAAACAATTTAGTTGAATCATTGCAATGCAATACAATAATATTCCTCTTGTAATTCACTGTCAGACATTTTCTCCTCCTTGACTCAACTCAGTGAAGGGGAGAGCAAAAAGATGGGAGTCAGGTTGAGGATAAACGCACCCATGGGAGCAAGTCAATGTTTTCCATTTTATTTCTTTATTTCCTCCTCCTCCTGAATGCTGGCCCCCTTCTTGTCTTTCTGACAAGTGACAAAGAAATGTGCGAAAGCAAATCTCGGGGCCGCAGAGCAGAAGCGAGGCTTCAGAAGGAGGGAGCTGCTCCATCAGGTGCACCATCAGCTTCCTCCAGCCGCCATGCTTACTTTGCCTCCGCCTTTGTTTGTCTCCCGCGCGCCTGGGCTGACACAAGCCGCGCCAGCGTGCGTTTAATTTTGGATGACTAATCACCTGGCCGTGGTTCGTATTAATCCCGCTTTTATCGCCCGGCGTGAGGCTCTCAGACGGAGGATGCGCTCGTTAATTATCCCCAAAAACTCACGTGGAAATTTTCCGACACGTCTTCCTCCGTGTCGGTGTTGGCTTTATCCTTGTAACATGATTAACCTGCCGGGTTCGGAACGTGTTGGCTGGAACCTCCTATCTAACAAATCATTTCCATGTGCCGGTGCAAGGGCGGGAAAAAAAAGACGGAAATTTGCATATGCATGACTTTTAGAATGCAGAAGTATTTCTCTGGCGGCACTATTAAGGGAGTTCTCCATTCAGTGCACACGGCTCACCAACTGTACAGCATTCTAATGTGGTCATTTGAGGGCTTCTGGTGCACACACACACACACACACACACGCACACACACACACACACACACACACACACACACACACACACACACACACACACACACACACACACACACACACACACACACACACACACACACACACACACACACACACACACACACACACACACACACACACACACACACACACACACACACACACACACACCACAAGTGAGAAAACAGTGGATAGCTCAACTACTGCACAAAACTTAAGGCGCTCCAGACTTTATTTTAGGATGTGTAGCGAAGCCTGCTTTTTATATACACACATATACATATATATACACACATATACATACATCTACATATATATATATATATATATATATATATATATATATATATATATATATATATATATATATATATATATATATATATAATAGACTGTCGAGTTTCAGTTGAAAGTTCTCTTTTTCTGGCCATTTTGAGCGCTTAATTGACCCCACAAATGTGATGCTCCAGAAACTCAATCTGCTCAAAGGAAGGTCCATTTTGTAGCTTCTGTAACGAGCCAAACTGTTTTCAGACGTGTGAACATGATTGCACAAGGGTTTTCTAATCATCAATTAGCCTTCTGAGCCAATGAGCAGACACATTGTACCATTAGAACACTGGAGTGATAGTTGCTGGAAATGGGCCTCTATACACCTATGTAGATATTGCACCAAAAACCAGACATTTGCAGCTAGAATAGTCATTTACCACATTAGCAATGTGTAGAGTGTATTTCTTTAAAGTTAAGACTAGTTTAAAGTTATCTTCATTGAAAAGTACAGTGCTTTTCCTTCAAAAATAAGGACATTTCAATGTGACCCCAAACTTTTGAATGGTAGTATTTAATACTATTTGTGCACTCTTGTTTTGTCACCATGACGACCGATTAGTTGCACCTGTTTTCACGTTCGGTCTCACACACTTGTTGTCAATCATGTCTGTGTTATTTAAGTCCAGTGTTTTCAGTTAGTCTGCCTGGCGACATCACACGTTATCATCACTCTGCTTCATGCCATGTTCACAGTCCCATGCCAGGTAAGTTTTTGTTTCATGTTTATAGTTTTTTGCCTTAGTGCAAGTCTTTTGTTTTCATTAGCCAAGTTTTGTACCTCCGCCATTGTGCGCGCTTTTCGTCTGTTCTGTATTGATAGTGTTAAATAAAATCATGTACTCACATTCACGTCTTGCCCGCGCCAACTTTCCGTTGCCTTCCAAAAAAACAAACCCCAAGGACCATATATATATATATATATGGTCATCATGAAGAAAGCCAAATAACCTGAGTACACGCAGTCACACACCGCTTTCCCATCTTTGTCCACTAGGAGCCAGCGTGGTGTCTGAATGTGAAAATGATGCTGACCAAGCTCGGTTTAAATAATCTACTGCATGTCGCTATCATCACTCAGTCTTAATAACAACTTTCTTTCAGCCTTCTGTTGCACTTACACACTGCTTGTTATTATTCTCACAGTAGTAGCATTTATATTACTATATATATATATATATATATATATATATATATATATATATATATATATATATATATATATATATATATATATATATATATATATATATATATATATATATAATCTTATTACTGGTTTCACTATGGTCTTACTACTGCTCCCTTGTACTAGTCTTACTAATAGTCTTATGACAAGTCCTACTAATAGTCTTAATATTGATCTTACAACTGGTCCTACTACTAGACTTACAACTGGTGAGGAAAATGTACAACTTGTTACCTTAAAGGCCGGTAAATAGTCCTGAAATTGTAAATTAGTGTCAGTCTTGTGTTATTACTGTACTGTACTTACCAGCATAAAGGGGAAACCCTAAAACGTGTCCCGACGAAATGTGTCCCGTGAAAAACCGTCCGACCGGATCTCTCTAATAACTAAAGTTCCTTGGGTGAATAATGTAAACTCACTATACCGGTATGTTTTAGCGCTTTCATAGCGAGATATAAGTAAGAACTTTACACTACTTTATATTAGAAATGGCAACAGCGGAGGATGAATGTCCCATAACAAGAACATAGAGAAAAAGAAGAAGCTTATCGACTACGGTGTCGGCACGGACTAGAAAGACGGACGCGCGCTAATTTTCAAGACTTATGCAGATCCCAAATACAGATCAGCAGGTACCAGAAGGTAAGAAAAGTTGCTTTTGCATAATATTGCGAAACAAAACGCCAGATAATATGTCTTACCTTATACAAACACCATTATAATACTCCTAGTTGAAGCACAGGACAATCCTTCATAGCTTACCAAAGTCGTACTAAAACATTTTGATAGATTTTTCTCAAAATCAATCAAACATTTTGATAGATTTTTTTAAATAATTTAAATGGAACATACACGCATCTCTTATGTGTGACTGCCATCTACTGGACACCCTTGTCATTTCACCATGTACCAAATAAAATCGCTTCGAGGTCGGTAAGCACAACCAAAATTATTCCGTACATTAGGCACACCCGGTTTCATAATATGGGTTATAAGGCGCACTGTCGAGTTTTGAGAAAATTAAAAGATTTTATGTGCACCTTATAGTCCGAAAATTACATTACATGTGCTTTGCTAGAGGTTTTTTTCCTGGTCTCAAACTAAACCCCCTTCCTCATGTTTAACATTGTGCCACCTTTTAGGGGAGCCCATCAGCGTTGCTGTTCTGTCAGCCTGTTCAATGTATGTCTGCTCTTGAACTGTGCTGGAAATGTAATTTTGTTGTACTTTTTAGGTGCAATGTCAATAAAGTGCTATCCTATCTTTATTACTGCTCCTAGCACTGGTCTTACTACTGCTACTGCGGCTGGTCCTAATTAGAGATGTCCGATATTGGCTTTTTTGCCGATATCCGATATTCCGATATTGTCCAACTCTTAAATACCGATTCCGATATCAACGGATACCGATATATACAGTCGTGGAATTAACACATTATCATGCCTAATTTTGTTGTGATGCCCCGCTGGATGCATTAAACAATGTAACAAGGTTTTCCAAAATAAATCAACTCAAGTTATGGGAAAAAAATGCCAACATGGCACTGCCATATTTATTATCGAAGTCACAAAGTGCATTATTTTTTTTTAACATGCCTCAAAACAGCAGCTTGGAATTTGGGACATGCTCCCTGAGAGAGCATGAGGAGGTTGAGGTGGGCGGGGTTGAGGTGGTGGTGGTGGTGGGGGTGGTGTATATTGTAGTGTCCCGGAAGAGTTAGTGCTGCAAGGGGTTCTGGGTATTTGTTCTGATGTGTTTAACTTGTTAACAATATTAACTATATGTGTTAAACATGCTTGTATTATCATTAAACACCTTTAACTTGTTAACAATATTAACTATATGTGTTAAACATGCTTGCATTATATTTAAACACCTTTAACTTGTTAACAATATTAACTATATGTATTAAACATGCTTGTATTATCTTTAAACACCTTTAACTTGTTAACAATATTAATTATTAGTATTAAACATTCTTGTATTATCACTAAACACCTTTAATTTTTTAACAATATTAACTATATGTGTTAAACATACTTGTATTATCTTAAACACCTTTAACTTGTTAACAATATTAACTATAAGTGTTAAACATGCTTGCATTATCTTTAAACACCTTTAACTTATTAACAATATTAACTATATGTGTTAAACATGCTTGCATTATCTTTGAACACCTTTAACTTGTTAACAATATTAACTATATGTATTAAACATTCTTGTATTATCATTAAACACCTTTAATTTTTTAACAATACTGACTATATGTGTTAAACATGCTTGTATTATCTTTAAACACCTTTAACTTATTAACAATATTAACTATATGTGTTAAACATGCTTGTATTATCTTTCAACACCTTTAACTTATTAACAATATTAACTATATGTGTTAAACATGCTTGTATTATCTTTAAACACCTTTAACTTGTTAACAATATTAACTATAAGTGTTAAACATGCTTGTATTATCTTTAAACACCTTTAACTTGTTAACAATATTAACTATATGTGTTAAACATGCTTGAGTTATCTTTAAACACCTTTAACTTGTTAACAATATTAACTATATGTATTAAACATTATTGTATTATCATTAAACACCCTTAATTTTTTAACAATATTAACTATATGTGTTAAACATGCTTGTATTATCTTTAAACGCCTTTAACTTATTAACAATATTAACTATATGTGTTAAACATGCTTGTATTATCTTTAAACACCTTTAACTTGTTAACAATATTAACTATATGTATTAAACATTCTTGTATTATCATTAAACACCTTTATTTTTTTAACAATATTAACTATATGTGTTAAACATGCTTGTATTATCTTTAAACACATTTAACTTATTAACAATATTAACTATATGTGTTAAACATGCTTGTATTATCTTTAAACACCTTTAACTTGTTAACAATATTAACTATATGTGTTTAACATGCTTGCATTATCTTTAAACACCTTTAACTTGTTAACAGTATTAACTATATGTATTAAACATTCTTGTATTATCATTAAACACCTTTAATTTTTCAACAATATTAACTATATGTGTTAAACATGCTTGTATTATCTTTAAACACCTTTAACTTGTTAACAATATTAACTATATGTGTTAAACATGCTTGTATTATCTTTAAACACCTTTAACTTATTAACAATATTAACTATATGTGTTAAACATGCTTGTATTATCTTTAAACACCTTTAACTTGTTAACAATATTAACTATACGTGTTAAACATGCTTGCATTATCTTTAAACAACTTTAACTTGTTAACAATATTAACTATATGTATTAAACATTCTTGTATTATCATTAAACACCTTTAATTTTTTAACAATATTAACTATATGTGTTAAACATGCTTGTATTATCTTTAAACACCTTTAACTTGTTAACAAAATTAACTATATGTATTAAACATTCTTGTATTATCATTAAACACCTTTAATTTATTAACAATATTAACTATATGTGTTAAACATGCTTGCAATATCATTAAACACCTTTAACTTGTTAACAAAAACATATATTTCATAAATAAGTAAATATAAATTATATATATGAATGAGGTAGATCCCCGCGACTTGATCAATTGGAAAGTAGCTCGCCTGCAGAAAAAGTGTGAGCACCCCTGCTCTAGTCCTAATGACTAGTCTAGGTCCTACTACCGCTCCCAGTACTGGACTTGCTAATGGTCTTACTTATTTTAACGTTAATGGTTAAAATGTACTTTGTGCATAATTGCGAACTACATTCCATTATATTATCTTTAAAAGGGGGACTTTTTGAACCGGCTCTTATATCGGATTGTTCCATAATGTGCCGGCTTTATGCATGTTTTACTCACTTAGGTGCACAATTTCAACAACCTCATTATAACATTTTGAGGCTAAGTCATCAACACCTTCTGGTCTATCCCCTTTAGTCTGTGGGCATTATTATTTTATGGACCATTTGGGGTCCTTTTGTTGCTAAAAGCTGTGGCAATGTAACATTTTTATGGGCATTCATACTGTGCCAAGCGTCTGATGTGCTCCGCCGCCTATTTGTTTATGTCTCGGAGACAGAATGTGTGATTTATGGTTGCAATGGTGGGGGCGGAAGCCAAGAGGAAGCTGTTCTGTTCCTCCTCTGCCTGTCGTGCGCCGCCGCTCGCTCTCTCGCCGTGCAGCGTTCACCCAGATATGCACCCTCGGGCGAGCGAGCCTTTCATTATTTCTTTTGAAACTTTCATCTGAAGTCTCAGAGGGATTAGCCCTCTTGATTCCTGACACAGTCAATGAAAAAACAAGCCTGATGTACAGCCAGGGAAGCCACGCTCAGCCCCCTCGCCCCCCCCCTCGCCGCCTGCAACAATGGCTGACACCAAGCCCCTCGCTTTATGCCCATATTGGCTTATTCATATTTGGAGAGACCCGACAACTGTGCTGTAAAAAAAAAAAAACCCCGAAAGATTGTTTATCAATTTATGATCCATGCACGTCTTGTTCCTATGGAAACATTTCATTCGGTACACTTGCATAACCCAATTATATCCAAGATGTAGTTTTAATTTAGTTTGATTCACACTAAACTTGGTGGAGAAAGATTCTTCATTCCTACATACGGTATACCGGTATCAGTATAGTACTGCGATACTAGTGAATCATATTCGGTACTATACCGCCTCTAAAAAGTACCGGTCCCCCCCACCACCCTGCCCTCGTCACGTCATGACATCGCTGGTTTTACGAGCAGAGGAGCATGTTCGGCAGCGCACAATCACAGAGTACTTACCAGCAGACACAGTGTGTAGACAGAAAAGGGAGAACGGACGCATTTTGGTTTAAAAAACTAAGGATAAAGGTAAAGTTATCACACTGAAACGCCCTCAGGAAGAGGTGCTTTAACTAAAAGCTTAGTTGTCCACATGCGTGGACAGCACTTTTTAGCTCTTATGTCCGAAATTGGGAACACTACTGAATTGGGGTCTTATGGCCGCTTATGTGGACACTTATACTGCCATCTGGTGGTGTCAGAAGAGTACAACATACAATGGAATTTGGAAATAAAAAGTGTAAAAATAAGAATTAGCATGTCACTAAACATGATGTACTTATGGACTAATTACATCATATCAAAAGATGATTCTTAGTTTTTTTTATTCTAATTAGGGTCCAATAAGCCCAAATAGCAAAGAGAAATAAAAACAAGCAGGTAAAAAAACAGCTCTGCCTTAACAGGTTTTAAAACATGGCTAGCGAGCTAGCGGCTAACGTCCATCCGCTGTCTGCAGTGTTTTAGCTACTTCTAAATCACTAATCCTGGTACCCAAATTTGTGGTATCATCCAAAACTAATGTAAACTCGCAAACAACAGAAAAATAAGTGATTATTACAATTTAACAGAAGTTTAGATAGAATATGTTAAAAGAGAAAGTAAGTTGATATTAACAGTACATGAACAAGTACATTAATAATTCATTTTCTACCAGTTGTCCTTAATGGACCCTAACCCTAACCCCTAACCCCTAACCCCTAACCCTAACCTTAACCCTAACCCCAACCCCAACCCTAACCCTAACCCTAACCCTAACCCCTAAACCTAACCTTAACCCTAACCCTAACCTTCTATTTCTTTATGCCTAAACCTAACCCTAACCCTAACTCTAATCCTAACCCTAACCCTAACCCCAACCCTAACCCTAACCCTAACCCTAACCCTAACCCAAACCTAACCCTAACCCTAACCCTAACCCTAACCCTAACACTAACCCTAACCCTAACCCTAACCCTAACCCTAACCCTAACCCTAACCCTAACCCTAACCCTAAGCCCTAAACCTAACCTTAACCCTAACCCCTAACCCTAACCCTAACCCTAACCCTACCCCTACACCCAACCCCAAACCCAACCCTTAACCCTAACCCTAACCATAACCAACTCTCTTTCTTTATGCCTAACCCTAACCCTAACCCTAACCCTAACCCTAATCCTAACCCCACCCCCAACCCTAGCTCTAACCCTAACCAACTCTTTTTCTTTATGCCTAATACTAATCCTAATCCTAACCCTAACCCCAGCCCCAACCCCAACCCTAACCCTACCCATGACCCTAACCCTAACCCTAACCCTAACCCTAACCCTAACCCTAACCCTAACCAACTCTCTTTCTTTATGCCTAACCTTAACCTTAACCCTAACCCTAATCCTAACCCCACCCCCACCCCCAACCCTAGCCCTAACCCTAACCAACTCTTTTTCTTTATGCCTAATCCTAACCCTAATCCTAATCCTAATTCTAACCCTAACCCCGACCCCAAATCTAACCCCTAAACCTAACCTGCACCGTAACCGTAACCCTAACCCCTAACCCCTAACCCCTAACCCTAACCCTAACCCTAACCCTAACCCTAACCCTACCCCTACACCCAACCCCAACCCTAACCCTTAACCCTAACCCTAACCATAACCAACCCTCTTTCTTTATGCCTAACCCTAACCCTAACCCTAATCCTAACCCCACACCCAACCCTAGCCCTAACCCTAACCCTAACCCTAACCCTAATCCTAACCCTAACCCCAACCCCAACCCCAACCCCAACCCCAACCCCAACCCTAACCCTAACCAACTATTTTTCTTTATGCCTAATCCTAACCGTGATCCTAATCCTAATTCTAACCCTAACCCCGACCCCAACCCCAACCCTAACCCTAATCAACTATCTTTCTTTATGCCTAACCCTAACCCTAACCCTAACCCTAACACTAACCCTAACCCTAACCCTAACCCTAACCCTAACCCCGACCCTAGCCCTAACCCTAACCAACTATTTTTCTTTATGTCTAACCCTAACCCTAATCCTAGACCTAACCCTAACCTTAACCCTAACCCTAACCCTAACCCTAACCCCAACCCCAACCCCAACCCCAACCCCAACCCGAACCCCAACCCCAAACCCAACACTAACCCTAACCCTAACCAACTATTTTTCTTTATGTCTAACCCTAACCCTAATCCTAGACCTAACCCTAACCTTAACCCTAACCCTAACCCTAACCCTAACCCTAACCCCAACCCCGACCCCAACCCCAACCCCAACCCCAACCCCAAACCCAACACTAACCCTAACCCTAACCAACTATTTTTCTTTATGTCTAACCCTAACCCTAATCCTAGACCTAACCCTAACCTTAACCCTAACCCTAACCCTAACCCTAACCCTAACCCCAACCCCAACCCCAACCCCAACCCCAAACCCAACACTAACCCTAACCCTATAACCATAACCCCATAGAAAATGACACAAAATGTTACTGCATATGTCAGCAGACTAAATTAGGAGCCTTGTTTGTTTACTTACTACTAAAAGACAAGTTGTCTAGTATGTTCACTATTTTATTTAAGGACAAACTTGCAATAAGAAACTTATGTTTAATGTACCCTAAAGATTGTTTGCTAAAATAAAGCCCATAATGCAATTTTGGTACCGGTACCAAACTATAGGCATTGGGACAACAGTGTTACTACATCACTGTTTGCGTTGGACTCAACCAGAGGAGTGACCCAACTGATGGAGCTCAAATATGAAAATCAAGCAAAAGGGCTCTAGAAGAGTTTCTCCACATTCACATGTTGATGGTGGTAAGCTACATTTGTAGCCCTGGGGTAGACTGATGGAAACGTGGCTGCCAATTTGCACTGACCACCACCAAACATTCAAACAAGGTCAATTCAGAAGGTCTCATCTGACAGCCATGACATTATGTCCTTCACAAGTGTATGTCAACTTTTATAACTCTATCCAGGGAGATGATGTGATACCATGTCAGATACTATACTTTGGTCCACCCGATGACAGTAGACTATCTCAAGAAGGACTACAAACGACAGTGTACTGTACGTACCGGAGATCCTTTTGGGAATTGCTATCCGCCTGACGGCGCGTTGCTTCATGGTTCCCCCTTTGAGTTCACGTTTGTCAGCACTTTTATTGGCGTGCACTTTGCTGCTAAGCAGGTGGAGGCAATCTATGTAGTTTGCCCTTCAGTTATGGTTTACTGTACGCCAGCGTGGACACGAGTGTCTGCGATAATCCCTTAATTAGGCCGTGATGGGACGTTCGTTTAGCATGCCAAGCTGGAAATGCCCCCCCCCCCCCTCACCCTCACCCTCCCTCACACACACACACACACACACACACACACACACACACACACACACACACACACACACACACACACACACACACATTCTTGTATTCATCACCTTCTTGAGACCTCCAAAAAATGCCTACCTCTTTAGGACCACCCGTCTATATATATAAAGATTTGTATTTACAACATTAATAATATATACATACTATGCAAATATAGAAAAGCTTGTTGTGAAAAATTAGTAGGAATTTCACAAGAAAAAGGTCACAATTTCACAAGAAAAACTGCGAATTTTGTCAGTATTATAATAAAAGTCGTCATTTTACTCAACCCAAGTCAAAGTTTTACAAGAAAAACTGAACATTTGTGCAATATTATGATAAAAGTTGGAATTTTACTCAATACCAGTCTCAATTTTACAAGAAAAAGCTTAGCATTTTAGCAATTTTATGAAAAGAGTCGTAATTTTACTCTACAAAAATCAACATTTTATAAGAAAACTAACATTTTGGCAATGTTATAATAGTTATCGAAATTTTACTCGGCAAAATGATGACAAAAGTCATAATTTTACTCAAAAAATGTCACCATTTTACAAGAACAAAAAAAATGGCAATATCGTGATAAAAGTCAGAATTTTGTATGACAACTGTCACCATTTTGCATTAAAAAGTAATAATTTTACATTAAAAAAGTAATAATTTTACAAGAAAATATTGCGATATTACAGAAACAGAAAAAATATGAGAAATTGTTCCCAATTTGATAAGAAAAAAAGTCAACACATTGTGAAAAAAAAGACTGCTTTTAGTTAATTTTTTTGTTTGCAATTGGTTTTTAATCTTCAATATTTACTTCAGGTTATTACAGTATGTCTCTATATACATATTTATTTAATTTTTTTAAATTCATTTTGGCCAAAGGGGGCGGATTTCATATTTTTACACACACTTGTTATTTCATATGTTGACCAGAGGGGGGAGCACTTTTAAAACCGACACACAGTCAATTTGAAAAATCCCTCCTTTTTGGGACCACCCTAGTTTTGATATATTTCACCAATGCAATGGTTTTCCGTATTGGGTCCATGATTTATGTTCTAACTTGTTCACACCTCCTCATATGGAAGCTACGTTTCCTTGGTGATGTCTCAAGAAGGGTAAAAATACAAGAACACACACACATTCTTGTATTTGTTACCTTCTTGAGACCTCCGAAAAATGCCTACCTATTTAGGACCACCCGTTCTAGATATACAAATATTTGTATTTTTTCAACATTATTAATATATACATACTATGCAAATATAAAAAAGCTTCTTGTGAAAAATGAGTTGGAATTTCACAAGAAAAATGTCACAGTTTCTCAATAAAAACTTCAAATTTTGGCAGTATTATAATAACGCAAGTCAAACTTTTACAAGAAAAACTGAACATTTGTGCAACATTATGATAAAAGTTGGAATTTTACTCAATATTTTACAAGAAAAAGCTTAACATTTTGGCAATTTTATGAAAAGAGTCGTAATTTTACTCTACAAAAATCAACATTTTTATAAGAAAACTATAACATTTTGGCAATGTTATAATAATAATCTGAATTTTACTTGGCAAAATGATGACAAAAGCCATAGTTTTAATCAAAAATTGTCACCATTTTACAAGAACAAAAACAATTGCAATGTGATAAAAGTCAGAATTTTCCATGACAAATTTCGCCATTTCGCATTAAAAAGTAATACATTTACATTAAAAAAGTAATAATTTTACATTAAAAAAGTAATAATTTTACATTAAAAAAGTAATAATTTTACATTAAAAAAGTAATAATTTTACGAGAAATATTGCAATATTACAGAAACAGAAAGAATATGAGAAATTGTTCCCAATTTTATAAGAAAAAAAGTCAATTGTGAGAAAAAAAACTGCTTTTAGTTAATTTTTTTGTTTGTAATTGGTTTTTAATCTTCATTATTTACTTCAGGTTATCACAGTATGTCTCTACATACATATTTATTTATTTTTTTAAAATGTATTTTGGCCTAAGAGGGTGCATTTCAATTTCTTACACACACTTGTTATTTCATATGTTGACCAGAGGGGGAGCACTTCGGTCCTAACTTGTTCACCGGCCCTCATAAGGAAGGTACTTTTCCTTGTTGACATCTCAAGAAGGGTAGAAATACAAGAAAACACATACACACAAAAGAGTCGTAATTTTACTCTACAAAAATCACAATTTTACAAGAAAACTTTAACATTTTGGCAATATTATAATAATAATCTGAATTTTACTTGGCAAAATGATGACAAAAGTCACAATTTTACTCCAAAAAATGTCACCATTTTACAAGAACAAAAACAATTGCAATGTTGTGATAAAAGTAAAAATTTTATATGACAAATGTTGCCATTTTGCATTGAAAAGTAAAACTTTTACATTAAAAAAATTTTTTTAGGAGAAAATATTGCAATATTGCAGAAACAAAAGAATATGAGAAATTGTTCCCAATTTAATAAAAAAAAAGTCAACACGTTGTGAGAAAAAGACTGCTTTTAGTTAATTTTTTATATTTGTAATTGTTTTTTAATCTTAATTTTTTAATTCAGGTTGTTACAGTATGTCTCTATGTACATTTTATTTTTATTTTTTAATTAATTTTGGCCAAAGGGGGTGCATTTACATTTTTTTACACACACTTGTTATTTCATATATTGACTAGAGGGGAAGCACTGTCAATTTGAAAAGTCCCTCCTTTTTGGGACCACCCTAATTTTGATAGATTTCACCACCAGGGGTGCAAATGAGACATTCTCTATTAGATGCAATGGTTTTCCGTATTGGGACCATGATTTATGTCCTAACTTGTTCACACCTCCTCATATTGAAGCTACTTTTCCTTGTTGATGTCTCAAGAAGGGTAGAAATACAAGAACACACACACATTCTTGTATTTTTTACCTTCTTGAGACCTCTGAAAAATGCCTACCTCTTTAGGACCACCCTTTCTAGATATATAAAGATTTGTATTTACAACATTAATAATATATACATTATGCAAATATAAAAAAATCTGGTTGTGAAAAATTTGTTGAATTTCACAAGGAAAAGGTCACAGTTTCACAAGAAAAACTTCAAATTTTGGCAGTATTATGATAAAAGTCGTCATTTTTACTCAACGCAAGTCAAAATTTTACAAGACAAAATGAACATTTGAACAATATTATGATAAAAGTTGGAATTTTACTCAATACCAGTCGCAATTTTACAAGAAAAAGCTTAACATTTTGGCAATGTTATGAAAAGAGTCGTAATTTTACTCTACAAAAATCAGAATTTTATAAGAAAACTTTAACATTTTGGTAATATTATAATAATAATCGGAATTTTACTCGGCAAAATGATGACAAAAGTCATACTTCTACTCAAAAAAATGTCACCATTTTACAAGAACAACAAAAAATTGGCAATGTTGTGATATAAAAGTCAGAATTTTACATGACGAATGTCGCCATTTTGCATTGAAAAGTAAAAATTCACGAGAAAATATTGCAATATAACGGAAACAGAAAGAATATGAGAAATGGTTCCCAATTTTATAAGAAAAAAAGTCAACACATTGTGAGAAAAAGACTGTTTTAAAGTTAATTATTTATATTTTTTTGTTTGTAATTGTTTTTTAATCTTCATTATTTACTTCAGGTTATTACAGTATGTCTCTATACACATTTTATTTTTTATTTTTTTAATTAATTTGTGGCCAAAGGGGGCGCATTTCAATTTCTTACACACACTTGTTACTTCATATGTTGACCAGAGGGGGAGCACTTTTAAAACCGACGTATTTTGCATTAAAAAGTAGCAATTTTACATTAACAAAAAGTAATAATTTTACGAGAAAATATTGCAATATTACAGAAACAGAAAGAATATGAGAAATTGTTTCCAATTTTATAAGAAAAAAAGTCAACACATTGTGAGAAAAAGACTGCTTTTAGTTAATTATTTATATGTTTTTGTTTGTAATTGTTTTTTAATCTTCATTATTTACTTCAGGTTATTACAGTATGTCTCTATACACATTTTATTTTTTATTTTTTTTATTAATTTTGGCCAAAGGGGGCGCATTTCAATTTCTTACACACACTTGTTATTTCATATGTTGACCAGAGGGGGAGCACTTTTAAAACCGACGTATTTTGCATTAAAAAGTAGCAATTTTACATTAACAAAAAGTAATAATTTTACGAAAAATATTGCAATATTACAGAAACAGAAAGAATATGAGAAATTGTTCCTAATTTTATAAGAAAAAAGTCCACACATTGTGAGAAAAAGACTGCTTTTAGTTATTTAAAAAACTTTTTTTTTTCGTAATTGGTTTTTAATCTTCATTATTTACTTCAGGTTACTACAGTATGTCTCTATATACATATTTATTTATTTTATTAAATTAATTTTGGCCAAATGGGGGCGCATTTCAATTTCTTACACAAACTTGTTATTTCATATGTTGACCAGAGGGGGAGCACTTTTAAAACCGACGTATTTTGCATTAAAAAGTAATAATTTTACATGAAGAAAAGGTAATAATTTTACGAGAAAATATTGCAATATTACAGAAACAGAAAGAATATGAGAAATTGTTTCCAATTTTATAAGAAAAAAGTCAACACATTGTGAGAAAAAGACTGCTTTTAGTTATTTAAAAAACAATTTTTTTTTGTAATTGGTTTTTAATCTTCATTATTTACTTCAGGTTACTACAGTATGTCTCTATATACATATTTTTTTTATTTTATTAAATTAATTTTGGCCAAATGGGGGCGCATTTCAATTTCTTACACACACTTGTTATTTCATATGTTGAACAGAGGGGGAGCACTTTTAAAACCGACGTATTTTGCATTAAAAAGTAATAATTTTACATTAACAAAAAGTAATAATTTTACGAGAAAATATTGCAATATTACAGAAACAGAAAGAATATGACAAATTGTTCCCAATTTTATAAGAAAAAAGTCAACACATTGTGAGAAAAAGACTGCTTTTAGTTATTTAAAAAACAATTTTTTTTTGTAATTGGTTTTTAATCTTCATTATTTACTTCAGGTTACTACAGTATGTCTCTATATACACATTCATTTATTTTATTAAATTAATTTTAGCCAAATGGGGGCGCATTTCAATTTCTTACACACACTTGTTATTTCATATGTTGACCAGAGGGGGAGCACTTTTAAAACCGACGTATTTTGCATTAAAAAGTAATCATTTTACATTAACAAAAAGTAATAATTTTAAGAGAAAATATTGCAATAATACAGAAACAGAAAGAATATGACAAATTGTTCCCAATTTTATAAGAAAATAGTCAACACATTGTGAGAAAAAGACTGCTTTTAGTTATTTAAATTTTTTTTTTTTTTTCGTAATTGGTTTTTAATCTTCATTATTTACTTCAGGTTATTACAGTATGCCTCTATATACATTTTATTTTTATTTTTTAAATTCATTTTGGCCAAAGGGGGCGCATTTAAATTTTTTACACACACTTGTTATTTCATATGTTGACCAGAGGGGGAGCACTTCGGTTCTAACTTGTTCCCCGATCTTCATTTGGAAGGTACTTTTCCTTGTTGACGTCTCGAGAAGGGTAGAAATACAAGCACGCACACACACACACACACACACACACACACACACACACACACACACACACACACACACACACACACACACACACACACACACACACACACACACACACACACGCACACACACACACACACACACACACACACACACTCGTCCTAGCCAGCAGTCGCATGGTAGCCAGCGCTAATGATCTCAGCAAGTGGCATCAATTCATTGGAGCGCTGCATCAAGTGCACATTAATCTTGCCGCTGATCCAGTTGATAAATGACCCCCGCGAGGAGGCCCCTGGCAGATCCCGCCTTAATTACGCTGCGTGAGGGAGATGCTGAGGAAAGGGGAGGGGCCACATCTGGGGGCCCAAGAACCAACGTGCTCTAACGCCATCCAGACCTTGGGAGAGACGCCCCCGCGGGGACGACCGCCCACAGCCTGGACTTTTGAAAAGGGCGAATAAATGTCATCTGCGTAAAAGACTCCATAAAAGTTGCAAGTGGGAGGAATTTTAGAGGAAAGGAGTATTTTTCTCTCCTATGACAATGCTGTAATTGTGCTGTTTTTCAGTCCCACAGTTGGTGTTGTGTTGCGTCAGTCCAACATCAACACCCTGCAGATAGCACAACACAGCGGCTATGTGAGGAAATATCGGAGAAAAAAAACAAAAAAAAACAGCCTTTGCTTCTCAAACTTCACTTTTGCTAAGACAGAGAGGCCAAATTTTAATATCTACTTAATTCAGAAGTCTTTGGCTTAAATATGTGAGGCTTTTACCACTGTTAATCGCTTTTGGTTAGGTCATTAGACAAAACTAACTAGGAAAACTACACTGTATAATTCTCTTATGCATGTATTTTATATACTGTATTTTATGTTTAATTAATGTGGTTTTATTCACTTTATTTGTATTTTACCCATTATTTCTACAATTATTGCAGCTTGTTATAATATTTATTGTTGGAATGTTAAAAAATATTTTGTTGTAAATGGATTGTATATGTATATGTAATATGTTATATATACATATATATCTATAAATAAACATATAATCGAGGTTACTGTGGTTTATCTGTTATACAGTGCTCAATACTAGGGTAGAGCGGAATATACGTTAGCCTGTGTGTTTTTTCCTGACCTATTTCATCCCGACAAGCCTGTCAATTATATCCATTCTGTAATTCAATCAATCAATCAATGTTTATTTATATAGCCTTAAATCACAAGTGTCTCAAAGGGCTGCACAAGCCACAACGACATCCTCGGTACAATTGAATTAAAAAATGTCCCTTGTATATTCCCTTGTAACTATCCTCTATTATTATGTAGTATTATGGTTTATTATTTTATTATTATTATGTTTTTTAAATTCTATTTTATTTTGAAAAATATATTTAAATAATTGTATAAGTAAATCTATATGTGTTTTAGTCATTCTGTAGTTAAATTAAAAAAACAACAACACTTGTATATTCCCTTGTAACTATAATTTATCTTATGTAGTCTTATTGTTAATTATTTTACTAGTATTATTACTATTTTATTATGTTTTTTAAATTCATTTTATTTTGGAAAATATATTCAAATAATTGTATAAGTAAATCTATATTTGTTTTAGTCACTCTGTAATTAAATTTAAAAAAAAAACACACACTTGTATTTTCCCTTGTAACCATCATCTATCTTATGTAGTATTATTGTTAATTATCGTATTAATATTATTATTATCAATATTTTTATTATTATGTTTTATAAATTCCATTTTATTTTGAAAAATATATTTAAATAATTGTATAAGTAAATCCATATTTGTTTAATTGATTCTGTAAATAAAAAAAACAAAACCCTTGTATATTCCCTTGTAACTATCATCTATCTTATGTAATATTATAGTTTGTTATTTTATTATGTTTTTTAAATTCTATTTTATTTTGAAAAATATATTTAAATAATTGTATAAGTAAATCTATATGTGTTTAGTCATTCTGTAATTAAATTAAAAAACAACAACACTTGTATAGTCCCTTGTAACTATCATCTATCTTATGTAGTCTTATTGTTAATTATTGTACTATTATTATTACTTTTTTATTATGTTTTTTAAATTCTATTTTATTTTGAAAAATATATTCAAATAATTGTATAAGTAAATCTATATTTGTTTTAGTCACTCTGTAATTAAAATAAAAAAAAAAAACACATGTATTTTCCCTTGTAACTATCATCCACCTTATGTAGTATTATTTTTATTACTATTTTCATTATTATGTTTTTTAAATTCCATTTTATTTTGAAAAATATATTTAAATAATTGTATAAGTAAATCTATATTTGTTTAATTAATTCTGTAAAAAAACAACAACAAATAAAACACTTGTATATTCACTTGTAACTATTCTCTATCTTATGTAGTATTGTGGTTAATTATTTTATTATGTTTTTTAAATTCTATTTTATTTAAAACATTTTTTTTAAAATAATTGTATAAGTAAATCTACATTTGTTTTAGTCACTGTAATTAAATTAAAAAAACAACAACACTTTTATATTCCCTTGTAACTATCATCTATCTTAAGTAGTCTTATTGTTAATTATTGCATTATTATCACTATTTTATTATTATGTTTTTTAATTGTATTTTATTTTGAAAAATATATTTAAATAATTGTATAAATAAATATATATTTGTCTTAGTCATTCCGTAATTAAAAAAACCCAAAAAACATTTGCATTCCCTTGTAACTATCATCTATCTTATGTAGCATTATTGTTAATTATTGTATTACCATTATTATTATTTTATGTTTTTAAATTCCATTTTGAAAAATATATTTAAATAATTGTATAAGTAAATCTATATTTTTTTAATTAAAAAAAACACACTTGTATATTCCCTTGTAACTATCATCTATCTTATGTAGTACTATTGTTAATTATTTTATTAATATTACTATTTTTATCATGTTTTTTAAATTCTATTTTATTTTGAAATATATATTTAAAAAATTGTGTAAGTAAATCTATATTAGTTTTATTCATTCTGTAATTACACTTGTATATTCCCTACCTTATGTAGTATTATTAATAATTATTTTATTATTATTATTACTATTTTTATTATGTTTTTTAAATTCAATTTTATTTAGAAAAATATATCTAAATATCGTATAAGTACATCTATATTTGTTTTATAAATTCTGTAATCAAATTAAATAACTTGTATATTCCCTTGTAACTATCATCTATCTTATGTGATATTATTGCTAATTATTTTATTATTATTATTATTATTATTGCTATTTTTATTATGTTTTTTAAGTTCCATTTGATTTTGAAAAATATATTTAAATAATTGCATAATGAAATCTTTGTTTTATTCATTCTGTAGTTAAATTTAAAAAAACAACGTGTATATTCCCTTGTAACTATCATCTATCTTATGTATTATTATTGTTAATTATTTTAGTATTGTTTTTACTATTTCTATTATGTTTTTTAAATTCCATTTTATTTTGAAAAATATATTCAAATAATTGTATGATTAAATCTTTGTTTTATTAATTCTGTAGTTAAATTAAAAAAAACAAACAAACGTGTATACACCCTTGTAATTATCATCTATCTTATGTAGTATTGTTCATTATTATTACGTTTTTTAAATTATATTTTATTTGGAAAAAATATATTTAAATAATTGTATAAGTAAATCTATAATTGTTTAATTAATTCTGTAATTAAATAAATAAATAAAAAAACCACTTGTATATTCCCTTGTAACTATTATCTATCTTATGTATTATTGTTAATTATTTTATTATTATTATTATTGTTACTATTTTTTATTATTGTTTTTTAAATGAAATTTTATTTGGAAAAATAGGCAAACCAACTACAATTGGGTCTTAGCCCAACCGTGCAAAGAAATTAAAAATTAAAAAGTCATTCAGCTTTATAATTGAGAACCTAAAATGTTGCCTTGATTGAAACTATTCTTGATATCCGTATGGCTTGACCGACGTCTAAACGTACTCGTCAACGTGTGACCTGATGGATTTATTTTGGGTTAATTGGTCTCCATGTTCATCCCCCAGCAAAGCTACTGTTCAATAACATTTGACTGTTTCCCACCTGCACAATATGTGCATGTGTTGTACAGTAGATGGACTACCACTACGTCTGCTCACTTCGCGGAACAGGCTGATTTGTGCATCCTGATCAGCTTGCGTCCTCCCCCGATTATAAAGTCGGGATGCCAAAAGGTCATCTGGAAACGGGGCAAAGCCCAAAGGAGTCCTCTTAAGTGGCGGCGGGGAGGCAGCTGAATTTAATACGCATCCATCACTTTTATCATCTAATTAGCGGCCGGCGTGGCAGCCCGGTCAACACTGCTGGGAAGCGGAATTATCGATCCGGTTAAAGGACGGTATCTATCACCTCCACCTCGCCTGGACGTCAGCGCGCGCGAAGCACGCGGGTGACATTCAAGAGGCGGACGTCATGGACGACTAAACGGAATGTTTAGTGCAACAATGGTGAACAATAACAATATCGGCAAAATAGTCAATTCTAAGACTCTGAGAAGGGTACATCTTGACCTATGGGTAGGGATGATATTCGAAACAGGTTCTCCCTGTTGTTCAATAAGAAAATAACCGATTCCATGGACTCAAATCCCTTTTTGAAAACCGGTTCCCGTTATCGAGGCCACTATGGTAAAGAAAAAGAGTTGGTTCTTTATTCGAATCCCTTCCCACAGGAAATGCCCTGTGGGACGGCATTGTTATGCCCATTTGATTGTAGACTCTTACTGACACCTTGTGGCGATATGAAAATACTACGCGCCATCAGTTTGGGCACTTCCGGGTTGGCGAGGTCAGTTAAGTTCATGAGACAATTGAGAAGTAGACAAGTTGTGTTAGCTCTTACAAGCCTTGGAAAAGATAAGTCTGTAAGTAAACTGTTTAACCTGTTTATGTAACTCAATATTAAGGTGGAAAGTGGTTAAATTTGATACTAAGATGTTTATTGAAGAAAGATTTTTGTGCACCGTTTCAATGGATGTTTTGAGGACTTAAAATGGCTGCAGTCGTGTATTTCCACCATCGAAAGAGTTTCAACACTCAGAAGTATTTGTTTGATGATAGTACTGTATATTTGTGTGAAGCTATTATTTACATATTGTGTATTAAATTTCAGTATGTTAATTGAATCACATAGCTTATACATTTGTGATTGTGTGTATTTCAGTTTAAAAAAAAAATAACAGTACAGTGCAAGACAAAAGTAAAGATAGGAAAAGACAAAGCAAGATCAACAACAATAAAGAGCCTAAATGGATTAATCTGCTTTGGAACTTTATTAGACGTCTTGGATTGTTTGTTAGCTGTCTGCCTGTGTGTGTAGTTAGTATGTTCCAATAGCAGTAGAAGTGCACTTTTTGGAGAGCTGTATTATTTTCAGTTTTGTGCCCAAGGGACTGATTTTATTTAACACTATATTATTATTTATACACCTATAGTGATCATAGAGACAGGTTGTTTTTGTGTTACTGTATATATTTGTTTTTCTGCAAAATCCCACTTAATATACTTTGGGTAACAACAGTCAATATTTATTTATTTTATTTTTTTAGGGGGTAACAGTCAATATTTATTTATTTTATTTTATTTTATTTTTTTCTTATAAAATAAAAGTGAGATTTTGTTAAACCAAATATTGTGTTTTTTTTCCATATACAACAACCTATCTGGATTTGATAAGAGAATCGATAAGGAATCGGTTCGATAAGAGGATTCGATAATGGGCTCGAACTCGACAATTTCTTATCAAACATCATCCCTACCTATGGGTTGTGTTGAAAATGTTGGAAGGCATGCTAGTGATGCTTGTCATTCTCTTCTCAAGGATAGGGTTATCACTTTTGCATTCCCAAGTCCCAATTAGGGCCTCTTTCCTAAGATTAGGGATCCAATCCACCTGTGAATGTCAAACTAAGGGGCCTTATCTTATTATGTGTTCAAACTGAAATACCACTATTTTCTTAAACTTGGTGGTTTGCATTTCTGGTCTTTTCATCCTCCTCTGGACAGAAGGGCGACACGGCAGTGCGGCTGGATCAAAAATGACGTAGGAGACGCTATCCTGAACCGAAAGTTGCTTTTTTACAAGCGAGTGTCCTTATACAGGACTGCAGTTCCTGGAGGAGGTCAGGTCAAGAAAAATGTGTCTCTCCTCCTTTGGAGAAGCCAAACCATGAGTTTTTATAGTCCTCCTTTTTGTCTCTGGGTGTGTGCTAAGTCAGGAGAGCACACCCTGACCATAAAAGGAGATGTTTGTGTGTAAGTGACTGGAAAACAACTGCTTTAAGTCATAACTTAAATGTTGACGTTGAGCTCGACATGTAGTCTCTTCTCAAGGATAGGGCTATCACTTTTGCATTCCGAAGTCCCAATTAGGGCCTCTTTCCTACAAGAAGTGATCCAATCTAACCGTGAATGTCAAACTAAGGGGTCTTATCTAATTATGTGCTCAAACTGAAATACCACTATTTACTTAAACTTGGTGGTTTGCTTTCTCCAAGATGATTTTAAACATTCGTCATATGCAAAACATAATATGAGTTTATTAATTCACTTCACTAGCATACATGTAATACACGTTTTTTGATCATTAGACGGATGGGCAGTGACTTATGGGTAATCAGTACCAAATTTAACGGTGATTCAACTCTAAAGCAGGGATAATCAACTAAATTGTTTTGGGGCCACATTTCCTGAAAGCTAAGGACCGAGGGCCACACTTCTCACCTCACTATTAATATTATTTTGTATATTTTGGCAAACCAGCGTCCTTTACAGTGGACATTTCATTTATTTTGTCAGTTTATCAGGAGCTAAGGACCTTCTGCACACATGTGAGTCTCTCACAAGGTTTTTGTAATGAACTCGCGGCCCGCCCGTTGAATAGCCCAAATAATGAAACAAAGAGGACCTAAGATTGGCGTGGCTCGGTTGGTAGAGCGGCCGTGCCAGCAACCTGAGGGGTTCCTGGTTCGATCTCCAGCCGCTGCTATCCTCGTCACACCCGTTGTGCGAAACACTTCACCCTTGCTCCTGATGTTGGTTAGGGCCATGCACAGCAGCTCCAACCATCAGTGTGTGAAGGTGTGTGTGAATGGGTGAATGTGGAAATAGTGTCAAAGCGCTTTGAGTACCTGAAGGTTACCATTTACCATTTTCAATGTCAACAAGGTATGCCTGATAGAAAATGCTCAGATGTAAAGTAAGCTTTTACTTTTCCACAATGCACTAGCTTAATGCTAATTTACATTGGTTTTGCTACTGTTTAGCATGCATGATTTTACGTGGCGATTTCAAAACCTCCAAAGTTGGTAATAAAAAATACAACCGATATTCACATTACAATCAAACAGCTAACAATAAGTACACAACTTGTATTTTAAACACTTTGTAGAGTGCAACATAACACTAGATGGGCAAACTCAACTGAACGGCAAAGACTACTTCCTTGTTAGGCAACACACCATAGCCATGTAATGTCTGCCATTTAATGTTTTGGAATAGCAACCGCATGAAAAGTCTACTAAATACTACTTGCAAATGAGACTCAAAAATGTAACGTTGTGCAAGACACTTCACCCTTGCTCCTCATGTTGGTTAGGGCCCTGTACGGCAATCAGTGTGTGAAAGTGTGAGTGAATGGGGAAATAGTGTCAAAGTGCTTTGAGTACCGGAAGGTTACCATTTACCATTATTATTGTCAACAAGGCAAGTATGCCTGATAGAAAATGCTCAGACGTAAAGTAAAGTTGTACTTTTCCACTATGTACTAGCTTAATGCTAATTTACATTGGCTTTGTACATGCTACGGCTTAGCATGCATGATTTTACGTGGCGATTTCAAAACCTCCAAAGTTGGTTACAAAAACTACAATACTTGCACATTACAATCAAACAGCTAACAATAAGTAAAACACTTGCATTTTAAACACTTTGTAGAGTGCAACATAACACTGGATGGGCAAACTCAACTTAACGGCAAAGACTACTTCCTTGTTAGGCAACACACCACGGCCATGTAATGTCTGCCATCTAATGTTTTGGAATTGCAACCGCATGCAAACTCTCCTAAATATTACTTGCAAATGAGACTAAAAAAATGTAACGTTGTGCAAGACACTTCACCCTTGCTCCTGATGTTGGTTAGGGCCTTGCCTGGAAATCAAGTGTGTGAATGTGTGTGTGAATGGGTGAATGTGGAACTGGTGTGAAAGCGCTTTGAGTACCAGAAGGTTACCATTTACCATTATCATTGTCAACAAGGCAAGTATGCCTGATAGAAAATGCTCAGACGTAAAGTAAAGTTGTACTTTTCCACTATGTACTAGCTTAATGCTAATTTACATTGGCTTTGTACTTGCTACTGTTTAGCATGCATGATTTTATGTGGCGATTTCAAAACCTCCAAAGTTGGTTATAAAAACTACAACCAATATGCACATCACAATCAAACAGCTAACAATAAGTACAAGACTCGTATTTTAAACACTTTGTAGAGTGCAACATAGAACTAGGTGGGCAAATTCAACTTAACGGCAAAGACTACTTCCTTGTTAGGCAACACACCACGGCCATTTAATGTCTGCCATCTAATGTTTTGGAATTGCAACCGCATGCAAAGTCTACTAAATATTGCTTGCAAATGAGACTAAAAAATGGAACATTGTGCAAGACACTTCACCCTTGCTCCTGATGTTGGTTAGGGCCTTGCCTGGAAATCAAGTGTGTGAATGTGTGTGTGAATGGGTGAATGTGGAACTGGTGTGAAAGCGCTTTGAGTACCAGAAGGTTACCATTTACCATTATCATTGTCAACAAGGCAAGTATGCCTGATAGAAAATGCTCAGACGTAAAGTAAAGTTGTACTTTTCCACTATGTACTAGCTTAATGCTAGTTTACATTGGCTTTGTACATGCTACTGTTTAGCATGCATGATTTTACGTGGCAATTTCAAAACCTCCAAAGTTGGTTATAAAAACTACAACCAATATGCACATCACAATCAAACAGCTAACAATAAGTACAAGACTTGTATTTTAAACACTTTGTAGAGTGCAACATAGCACTAGGTGGGCAAATTCAACTTAACGGCAAAGACTACTTCCTTGTTAGGCAACACACCACGGCCATTTAATGTCTGCCATCTAATGTTTTGGAATTGCAACCGCATGCAAAGTCGACTAAATATTGCTTGCAAATGAGACTAAAAAATGGAACATTGTGCAAGACACTTCACCCTTGCTCCTGATGTTGGTTAGGGCCTTAGTGTGTGAATGTGTGTGTGAATGGTTGAATGTGGAATTGGTGTCAAAGCGCTTTGAGTACCTGAAGGTTACCATTTAAGATTGAACCACTGGTGTAACTAAAGAAGTTGAACAAATGACAGCTGAACGGAAAAAAATGTGTCAAAAAGGAGAGGACTTAGAGGGGTGCCCTGAGGAACGCCTCCATTAAGTAAATACATTTTTTTTTTTTTAGAAATTTGCTGCTAAAATGTTTGTCTCCCAAGTTTTGAACTGAACCTGGCATGGTTTTGTAGAGCACATGTGTGAGACATTTTAAGTCAAATGCAATTTATGAGGTCACATTTTGAGGGTTTATTTGTCAGAAAAATAATAATAAATGATTTGAGGTGATGATTAAAAAACTATAACGGCCAGTAACACAGTAGGGGTGCATGTTTTGACAAGGAAGTACACCCATTGGGTGTGCTAATATTTTCGCATGACCACAGAGCTAACGTAAAGAAAGACCACATGGATGCTCTCGGAGGCTCATCCTGCCCTCGCCGTAGTCGTCCGTCTTTGACGTAGGGATGGCGGCAGAGTTCAGCATCAGGCAGTGTTCTCCGCGGAGAGCAGAATATCGAGGTGGCGAGGCGCAGCACCTGAGCTGTAAATATGTTACAGAGGGGCCGGCGGTCTGATGTATGTCGCCGTGACAGCGCGAGAAATTGTGCAGGACCCGCTCCAGAGGGTTTTTGACTAGAATTATCTTCCAGTCTTCGGGAGGTTGTGGCAGCGAAAAAAAAAACTCTCCACGGTGCTCGGTTATTGTGCACCAATTGGAGGAACCCAACACAGGTGTCGCCGGGTGTTGTGTGTCGTCATCTCACACACTTTGCTCTGCTTTTGAGAGAAAAGGCGCACAAATGCTCACTTTGAGTTTTTTATTGCGTTGGAGCTAAATGAGTCGACCAATGAGGTTATAAAAACAAAACATCAGGCTTCGCTACACATCCAGAAATAAAGCCTGTCAACTATCCATCCGTGAGCTACAGACACTGGAGCTGTAGTTTTGATCATACTGTTTTTTTTCTTCAGAGAATATATGCTAAGCTAATGCTGTGAAATGTTAGCACTGTAGCTAAATTAATTAACTCATATTATGTTCTACCTATGGTGAATGGTTATATTGAACTTGGAGAAAGCAAACTACCAGGTTTAAGTAAATAATGGTTGAGTCCATAATAAATTAAGGAGTTGGACATTCGCATGCGGTCTGGGTTAACTCTTTCATGAGAAGAGGCAGTCAATTCAGACTTCGGAATGCAAAAGTGATAGCTCTATCCTGGAGGAGAGACTCCGTGTCTATCTTAAACGTCAACCTACAAGTTAAGGTATACATCCGTTGTCTTCCCAGTCACTCATGAACATCTCCTCACATCAGGGGTCGGGAACATTTTTGGCTGAGAGAGCCAAGAAAGCCATATATTTTAAAATATATTTCCGTAAGAGCCATATGATATTTTTTAACACTGAACACAACTAAACACGTTTATTTTTAAGTAAAACCAACATTTCCAGAGTATACTAGGTCTCTTATTATTTGTAATAACATTGTTATTCTGAAGCTAACCAATAATAAATAAATTACTTCTTACCATTAAAGCAACTTCTTGAACAGGTGCGGTAGGAAACGGATGGATGGATTAAAAATGCACGAGAAGGTTTTATATTTTGAACGTTGTTTTTAACACTGTGATTACAAGTGGAATTATTCATTACTTACCGTGTTAAGCAATGTCAGCTAGGATTTATCTGAGAGCCAACTGCAGCCATAGGTTCCCTACCCCTGCCTTACATGGTCAGGTTGTACTCTCCTGAATTAACACACACCCGGACAGAGAAGGAAGGAATCTACGACTGTGGTTCGGCTCCTACAAGTTAGGAGTGCATCTTTTTTTTTGACTCGACCTCCTCCAGGTACTGCAGTCCTGTATAATGACACTCGCTTGTAATAAAGCCCCTTTATGTTCAGCAACGCGTTTTGATCCAGCCGCACTGCCGTGTTACCCTTCTGCCCGGGAGAGGGTGACAAGACCAGAAATACACATCAGTAGCTATGCTAGCGTTGCTAACGTTTGCGTTCTCCTGTTTACACTACATCATGTTAAGTTGTTATATGCAAGGATGAGTACCGATTTTGGTACTTTTACAGGTACTCAGGACAACCGGGGGGACCAATTCACGTGAAATAAAACCGTGCGATATTTCGATACCTTTGTTGCTTGTGACGTCATGTCCCGTTACGGACTAAACATCGGCTCAAACACTTTGAGAGGAAACAATCACTCAGACAAACTGCCTCTTTGTATTTTTGCCATTTTCAATGTCAACAAGGCAAGTATGCCTGGTAGAAAATGCTCGGACGTAAAGCAAGGCTTCACTTTTCCACAATGTACTAGCTCAATGCTAATTCACATTGGCTTTATACATGCTACTGTTTAGCATGCATGATTTTACGTGAAAAAGTTGGCCATAAAAACTACAACCAATAAGCACATTACAATCAAACAGCTAACAATAAGTACACAATTATTGTTTTTTTAATTTAACTTATTATTTCATCATATTATTTCAACTAATTTATAACCAGGTAAAAAATCCCATTGAGATTAAAAAACGCATTTTCAAGGGAGTTCTGGCCAAGAGGCAGCAAAGTTACACATAAAATGACATTCACATTACACATTAAAATGACAGCATGGACATCAAGTAAAACAGTTATGGATGACTGAGGTTCCATCAAATGCCAGCTTCCAGTCTCTTATATTCTAAACACTTTGTAGAGTGCAACATAACCCGGAATTGGGCAAATTCAACTTAATGGCAAAGACTACTTCCTTGTTAGGCGACACACCATGGCCATTTTAATGTCTGCCATCTAATGTTTTGGAATTGCAAATGCATGCAAAATCTACTAAATAATACTCGCAAATGAGACTCAAAAATGTAATAAAAAAACAAGACATAATTTCAATTCAAAACCCGGTACAAGACAAGAACTAATTAATGCTTAAAGGTTAATTAGCCTTGTACGTTTGCGGTAAAATTTCAGATTAAGAACGCTGCCATTAATTGACATTTTACATGCGTTTCTCTCCACAAAACGGGGCCCACACACATATCACGGGGCCCGACAGTTATGGGCCCAGACAGAGACACGGCAGTGCGGCTGGATCAAAAAAGAGACGCGTTGCTGAACAAAAAGTTGCTTTATTACAAGCGAGTGTCATTATACAGGACTGCAGTACCTGGAGGAGGTCGAGTCAACAAAATGAGGCACTCCTAACTTGGAGGAGCCGAACCACCTTGATTATGTTTTTGAATTAGTGAACATACATCCGACAGGGGGTGAAAGTATCATACAAATATGGTGATT
>NC_084736.1:10717629-10745129 GCF_033978785.1 Entelurus aequoreus | reverse complement strand
CAGCCTAGGGCCGGCCCTGCACGTTTATACGCGCTTCTACGGGACACCAGCAGGGAGCAGACAAGAGCTTTTGTGCACAATAACGTGCTTTTAAAAAAAAACCAACAACAGCATGTTTCCTAAACCGGGAGACTTTATCTATTGCAAAAATGTCACGCACCAGCTTTCTGGAACGAGAGCTTTAAAGGTGGCGCGCACACAGTGAGTGAGTGAGTGAGTGAGTGAGTGCGCCTCGGACGCGCTCACGCTGCCAAAACGCGCGTCCACAAGCGGCGAGCGAGCAAGCGAGCAGGACGCGGTTTTTTTTTTTTGTGGTCGCGTCTCCTCCGTCCAAACACGTACAAGTTGAAAAAGAGGGGGATTATTATCATTATTATTATTATTATTACTATAATTATTAGCGGCTGGTTCTGGACGGATGTGTTGCGCACGTGCAGAGAGGGAAACCACTCCGCCGAGCATCTTTTCTTCTTCTTCTCCTCCTCCTCCTGACTCTCTCATTTGGAAGGACGCCAGCCCTGCCGATCCTTGCAAGTTGGCTCCAATAATTTGTGACATTGTCTGTCAGACATCAGTGAATCGATTCTTTAAAGAAGAAAAAAAATTGAACGATCCCTTCCCTCCTCCTCCTCCTCCTCCTCCTCCTCCTCTTCTTCTTCTTCTTCTCTTCCACTCACCACCTTCTTATAAATATGCGACCCGGCGTGCTCGGCTCGCCTCGGTCCATCCTCGGCGTGCAGCAGGATATGATTCTTGCTGATTTTTGATCGTCTTCCTTTCTTGTCCATGCAAGACCCGGAGTGGAAACATGTCTGTCCACTTCTCTGAGAGGACCCCGGCTGTCAGAGATGGCATTCTGGTCCGGCACTTTCACCTCTAAAGTGCCCAGGAAAATCTTGTTCATGTTCACCCTGTCCCTGTCGGTCACCTACTTGTTCTACAGCTTGATGAGCTGCTACAACTCGCTCCAGTTCCCGCTGCAGGACAACTTTGCCTACCAGGCTCGGCTGGCCACCGAGGAGACCACTTTGGTGAGGGACCAACTTTACTCCACCTCCGCTGAGGCCGAGTTCACCCACAGGAGCACGGTGGTCTCCATCGTGCACCGGGATGAGGCGCTGGCGGAGGACGAGGAGGAGGAGGACCGCCATGCCCGGCCGCCGTCCGCCACCGAGTCCACGCGCCAGCGGGCGGTCAGCACCACGGAGGGCGACCTGCGGGTGAACTGCACCTCGGATTACGGCGAGAAGAAGCTCCCGCAAGCCATCATCATCGGGGTGAAGAAAGGCGGCACCCGGGCGCTGCTGGAGGCTCTCAGGGTGCACCCGGATGTCAGGGCCGTGGGGAACGAGCCGCACTTCTTCGACAGGAACTACGAGAAGGGTCTGGACTGGTACAGGTGAGGGCAACCTGTGGGGTATGATGTCGGGGGGGGCCTGAGATCAAGGGTTCCAATTTCCATTTGTGTGTGGGCTTCCTTTCACATTCCAAAAACACGCAGGAGAGGCTAATTTAGTGTTACTCGATTATTATCTTCAAGGTTTCTTCTTTTTAATTTGAAATTCTCTTGAGAACCTGATATTTCTTTGCACAAAGCACCCTACTGCCACCTAGCTGAATAAGTGCGTATCGCTCAAGCATGCCTAAAGACACTTAAGTCCCCCTCAGGGGGGCCTGCTCTTGTTTCTTTTTTTGTTTGAAATTCTCCTGAGAACCTGATATTTCTTTCTTTGCACAAAGCACCCTACTGCCACCTAGCTGGAGACATGCGTATCGCTCAGCTCAAGCATGCCTAAAGACACTTAAGTTCCTCCAGGGGGGCCTACTCCTGTTTCTTTTATTGTTTGAAATTCTCTTGAGAACCTGATATTTATTTATTTGCACAAAGCACCCTACTGCCATGTAGCTGGAGACGTGCGTATCACTCAAGCATGCCTAAAGACACTTAAGTCCCCTCAGGGGGGCCTACTCCTGTTTCTTTTTTTGTTTGAAATTCTCTTGAGAACCTGATATTTATTTATTTGAACAAAGCACCCTACTGCCACCTAGCTGGAGACATGTGTATTGCTCAAGCATGCCTAAAGATACTTAAGTCCCCTCAGGGGGGCTTACTCCTGTTCCTTTTTTTGTTTGAAATTCTCTAGAGAACCTGATATTTATTTATTTGAACAAAGCACCCTAATGCCACCTACCTGGAGACGTGCGTATCACTCAAGCATGCCTAAAGACACTTAAGTCCCCTCAGGGGGGCCTACTCCTGTTTCTTTTTTTGTTTGAAATTCTCTTGAGAACCTGATATTTATTTATTTGCACAAAGCACCCTACTGCCACCTAGCTGAAGAAGTGTGTATCCTCTTAAGCATGCCTAAAGACACTTAAGTCCCCCTCAGGGGGGCCTACTCCTGTTTCTTTTTTTGTTTGAAATTCTCTTGAGAATCTGATATTTATTTCTTTGCACAAAGCACCCTACTGCCACCTAGCTGAAGAAGTGCGTATTGCTCAAGCATGCCTAAAGACACTTAAGTCCCCCTCAGGGGGGGCCTGCTCTTGTTTCTTTTTTTGTTTGAAATTCTCTTGAGAACCTGATATTTATTTCTTTGCACAAAGCAACCTACTGCCACCTAGCTGGAGACATGTGTATTGCTCAAGCATGCCTAAAGATACTTAAGTCCCCTCAGGGTGGCTTACTCCTGTTCCTTTTTTTGTTTGAAATTCTCTTGAGAACCTGATATTTATTTCTTTGCACAAAGCACCCTACTGCCACCTAGCTGGAGACGTGCGTATCACTCAAGCATGCCTAAAGACACTTAAGTCCCCTCAGGGGGGCCTACTCCTGTTTCTTTTATTGTTTGAAATTCTCTTGAGAACCTGATATTTATTTATTTGCACAAAGCACCCTACTGCCATGTAGCTGGAGACGTGCGTATCACTCAAGCATGCCTAAATACACTTAAGTCCCCTCAGGGGGGCCTACTCCTGTTTCTTTTTTTGGTTGAAATTCTCTTGAGAACCTGATATTTATTTATTTGCACGAAGCACCCTACTGCCACCTGGCTGAAGAAGTGTGTATTGCTCAAGCATGCCTAAAGACACTTAAGTCCCCCTCAGGGGGGCCTGCTCTTGTTTCTTTTTTTGTTTGAAATTCTCTTGAGAACCTGATATTTATTTTTTTGCACAAAGCACCCTACTGCCACCTAGCTGGAGACGTGCGTATCACTCAAGCATACCTAAAGACACTTAAGTCCCCTCAGGGGGGCCTACTCCTCTGTTTCTTTTTTTATTTGAAATTCTCTTGAGAACCTGATATTTATTTATTTAAATAAAGCACCCTACTGCCACCTAGCTGGAGACGTGCATATCGCTCAAGCCTGCCTAAAGACAGTTAAGTCCCCTCAGGGGGGCCTACTCCTCTGTTTATTTTTTTGTTTGAAATTCTGTTGAGAACCTGATATTTATTTATTTGCACAAAGCACCCTACTGCCACCTAGCTGAAGAAGTGCATATCGCTCAAGCATGCCTAAAGACACTTGAGTCCCCTCAGGGGAGCCTACTCCTGTTTCTTTTTTTGTTTGAAATTCTCTTGAGAACCTGATATTTATTTATTTGCACAAAGCACCCTACTGCCACCTAGCTGAAGAAGTGCATATCGCTCAAGCATGCCTAAAGACACTTAAGTCCCCTCAGGGGAGCCTACTCCTGTTTCTTTTTTTGTTTGAAATTCTCTTGAGAACCTGATATTTATTTCTTTGCACAAAGCACCCTACTGCCACCTAGCTGGAGACGTGCGTATCACTCAAGCATGCCTAAAGACACTTAAGTCCCCTCAGGGGGGCCTACTCCTGTTTCTTTTATTGTTTGAAATTCTCTTGAGAACCTGATATTTATTTATTTGCACAAAGCACCCTACTGCCATGTAGCTGGAGACGTGCGTATCACTCAAGCATGCCTAAAGACACTTAAGTCCCCTCAGGGGGGCCTACTCCTGTTTCTTTTTTTGGTTGAAATTCTCTTGAGAACCTGATATTTATTTATTTGCACAAAGCACCCTACTGCCACCTGGCTGAAGAAGTGCGTATTGCTCAAGCATGCCTAAAGACACTTAAGTCCCCCCCAGGGGGGCCTGCTCTTGTTTCTTTTTTTGTTTGAAATTCTCTTGAGAACCTGATATTTATTTCTTTGCACAAAGCACCCCACTGCCACCTAGCTGAAGAACTGCGTATTGCTCAAGCATGCCTAAAGACACTTAAGTCCCCTCAGGGGGGCCTACTCCTCTGTTTCTTTTTTTATTTGAAATTTTCTCGAGAACCTGATTTTTATTTATTTGAATAAAGCACCCTACTGCCACCTAGCTGGAGACGTGCATATCGCTCAAGCATGCCTAAAGACAGTTAAGTCCCCTCAGGGGGGCCTACTCCTCTGTTTATTTTTTTGTTTGAAATTCTGTTGAGAACCTGATATTTATTTATTTGCACAAAGCACCCTACTGCCACCTAGCTGGAGACGTGCATATCGCTCAAGCATGCCTAAAGTCACTGAAGACCCCCCCCCCCCAGTGGGGCCTATTCCACTCTATGTGCCCTGCGATTGGCTGGCAACCAGTCCAGGGTTTACCCCACCTTTTGCCCCAAGTCAGCTGGGATAGGCTCCAGCTTCCCCGTCACTCTAATAAGGACAAGCGATATAGGAAATTTATGGATGCTTTGAGAGTCCAATAATTCACTGGATGTTGGACTAGAATGTACCGTTTGGTCTCCTGGGAACTCCTAAAAATTAATTTGAAGTCCAGTAAGGAGTTTGTGTACATTTTTTATGTGTCGTACCCTTAAAATGTTTCTGCCACTTTTAGGAACATATTTGTTTAACTTTTGGGTCCTCTAAGAAACCATGAAATTCTAAGTTAGACTTAGATTTAGAAACACTTTATTGATCCACAAGGGAAATTGTTCCACACAGTAGCTCAGTTTCAAAGGATGGAAAGGATAATGCAGGTATGAAGTAGACTAAAAATGTACCATAGTATTTATACCATAGTTAATGATTTGCAAAAAAAAATTAAGTTTCTCAGATCGAACATTAAATATATTTTTCTTGCAGTCTATTTAATTGAATATAAGTTAAAAAGGATTTGCAAATCATTGCATTCTGTTTGTATTTACGATTTACACAACTTGCTAACTTCACTGGTTTTGGGTTTTGTACATTTAGGGCGATATTGTCTTGGACCTGGGGTGGTACCTTGAAAAGTTCTGCTTTTATTGATAATTATACAACTTGGGAACATACTGCAACATGTTTGTACTAGAAAAGTCATAAACTGTTACCTTAAAGTCCAATATTTTGGCATTAGGTGGTATATGTGTGTAGATCTCTGGGTACTATAAAGGTACCAGGGGCTACCTTATAATCCAATTGGGGGGTATAGGTAAATGATTGTAGTTTTATACCGTCAAATACCGTCTTGGGACTAGAGAGATACTCTGAAAAGTTCTGATTTTATTGATAATTATACAACTTGGGAACATACTGCAACATGTTTGTACTAGAAAAGTCATAAACTGTTACCTTAAAGTCCAATATTTTGGCATTATGTGGTATATGTGTGTACATCTCTGGGTACTAAAATGTACCAGCGGTTACCTTGTAGTCCAATTGGGGGGTATAGGTAAATGATTGTAGTTTTATACCGTCGAATACCGTTTTGGGACTAGGGAGATACTCTGAAAAGTTCTGTTTTTATTGATAATTATACAACTTGGGAACATACTGCAACATGTTTGTACTAGAAAAGTCATAAACTGTTGCCTTAAAGTCCAATATTTTGGCATTAGGTGGTATATGTGTGTACATCTCTGGGTACTAAAAGGTACCAGCGGTTACCTTGTAGTCCAATTGGGGGGTATAGGTAAATGATTGTAGTTTTATACCGTCGAATACCGTCTTGGGACTAGAGAGTTACTCTGAAAAGTTCTGTTTTTATTGATAATTATACAACTTGGGAAAATACTGCAACATGTTTGTACTAGAAAAGTCATAAACTGTTACCTTAAAGTCCAATATTTTGGCATTAGGTGGTTTATGTGTGTACATCTCTGGGTACTATAAAGGTACCAGGGGTTACCTTATAATCCAGTTGGGGGGTATAGGTAAATGATTGTAGTTTTATACCGTCGAATACCGTCTTGGGACTAGAGAGATACTCTGAAAAGTTCTGATTTTATTGATAATTATACAACTTGGGAACATACTGCAACATGTTTGTACTAGAAAAGTCATAAACTGTTACCTTAAAGTCCAATATTTTGGCATTAGGTGGTATATGTGTGTACATCTCTGGGTACTTAAAGGTACCAGCGGTTACCTTGTAGTCCAGTTGGGGGGTATAGGTAAATGATTGTAGTTTTATACCGTCGAATACCGTTTTGGGACTAGGGAGATACTCTGAAAAGTTCTGTTTTTATTGATAATTATACAACTTGGGAACATACTGCAACATGTTTGTACTAGAAAAGTCATAAACTGTTACCTTAAAGTCCAATATTTTGGCATTAGGTGGTATATGTGTGTACATCTCTGGGTACTTAAAGGTACCAGCGGTTACCTTGTAGTCCAATTGGGGGGTATAGGTAAATGATTGTAGTTTCATACCTTCGAATATCGTCTTAGGACTAGAGAGATACTCTGAAAAGTTCTGATTTTATTGATAATTATACAACTTGGGAACATACTGCAACATGTTTGTGATAGAAAACTCATAAACTGTTACCTTAAAGTCCAATATTTTGGAATTAGGTGGTATATGTGTGTACATCTCTGGGTACTAAAAGGTATCAGCGGTTACCTTGTAGTCCAATTGGGGGGTATAGGTAAATGATTGTAGTTTTATACCGTCGAATACCGTCTTGGGACTAGGGAGATACTCTGAAAAGTTCTGTTTTTATTGATAATTATACAACTTGGGAACATACTGCAACATGTTTGTACTAGAAAAGTCATAAACTGTTACCTTAAAGTCCAATATTTTGGAATTAGGTGGTATATATGTGTACATCTCTGGGTACGAAAAGGTATCAGCGGTTACCTTGTAGTCCAATTGGGGGGTATAGGTAAATGATTGTAGTTTTATACCGTCGAATATCGTCTTGGGACTAGGGAGATACTCTGAAAAGTTCTGTTTTTATTGATAATTATACAACTTGGGAACATACTGCAACATGTTTGTACTAGAAAAGGCAAACTGTTACCTTAAAGTCCAATATTTAGCCTTTAGGTGGTATTTGTGTATAGATCTCGGGGTACTAAAAAGGTACCAGCGGTTACCCTGTAGTCCAATTGGGGGGTAAAGGTAAATAATTGCAGTTTTAGGAGAATACTGTCTGGGGACTAGGGTGATGCCCTGAAAAGTTCCACTTTATTGACTCTTTTACAACGTGGGAACACACATTCAGCTCTACAGCTCGAGAAAACACAGCAGTAGTCAAATTTAAGTCCAATAATTATCAGAATGTTGAATCACAACGTTGAATTAGGTCCTGACGTTGAGCAATTCGAACTTAGCGTTGAAACAACAAGCTTTTTGACAAAGTTGATTAAATATCAGGTTGTGACATGGATTTGACCATTGAAATATGGTCATTTTTCCACCGACAACGTGGATCCAACAACGTGGATCTAGACATCAACGTTGTCTCAATTTACAAGTATGACTATTTTAGAACATTGTTTCAAAGTCTGTTTTAAAGGACATGTGTGCATAATCAACGTTGTATCAATGTCTTGTGCCTGCTGGGTTAGCGTCAATCTAGAGGTTATTTGTCTTGACATGGCGGTGATACCAGGAAAAAAAATAATCTTGTTTTCTTGATAATTGTACAAATTGGGAACATACGGTTATATTTGTTCTGCAAGAAAAGGTACAAACTGTCACCTTTAAGTCCAATAATTTGATATTAGGTGATAGATGTGTTTAGATCTAGGGGTACTATTAAGGGTACTAATGGTTACCTTGAATTAGTGTGGTTTTAGGGGAACAATGTTTAGGCACCAGGTTATGATATATATTAACTTTTATTGACAATTTTGGCTGGAGAACAGATAACAGTGGTTACGCTGAAGTCCAATAATTAGCCGAAATGTGGTAAATTTGTGTCGAGCTTGGGGTATTACGTCTTGGCATGAGGGCGATACCCTGAAATGTTCTGCTTGTATTGACACTTCTACAACTTGGGAACATATACGTGTCATTTTGCTCCTGGAAAACGGACAACCGGTTACCTTAAAGGCCAACAAATAGCCCTGAAATGGTAAGTTAGTGTCGATCTTGGGTATTAGGTCTTGGTATGAGGGTAATAACCTGACAAGTTCTGCTTTCATCGATAATTTTACAATGTGGCAACATATTGTACGTTTGTGGTGCTAGAAAATGTACAAACTTTCAGCTTATAGTCCAATAATTGACCCTCAGGTGGTAGATGTGTGTAGATCTATTCTACGGATACTAGTAAGGGTACCAACGGTTACCCGGAAGTCCAGAAAAGTAGTTGGTAAATTAGTGTAGTTTTAGAGGAACTATGTTTTGGCACTAGGGTGATAACCTGAAAATATTTGGATTTACAATTTTACAACTTGGGAACATATTTTCATCTTTTTGGCTTGAAAAAAGGAATTGGTAATTATGCTGAAGTCCAATAATTAGCAGAACTGTGGTAAATTTGTGTTGATCTAAGGGTAAAATTTCTTGGCATAAGGGTGATCCCTCTGAAATGTTATGCTTTTATTGACACGTTTATAGGATTGTACCAATACCATTAATGTATATAAATAGTTTTTTGATACTTTGATACTTTTCAAAACAAAGGGAACTACAACAAATGTCAATATCGGCTTTATTTTTCCAGAAAATCTTATAATTTATTCAAACATATGTTTCCTATTTCACCCAAAAAAACAAATTTTAGAAGGTTAAAATATAGATCAAAATGCATGAAATAAATACTTTTCTTACTGCACTCAAAGAACAAGTTACAATTTTCCGTATTACATATAGTCTGCCATGATCAAGGATTAGGTTAGAATATAATAATAAAGCATGATTAACATTATATTAAATGCCACTCTTGGTCTATGCTTTAAAAAAAATACAATCTTTAAATACTAAAAACAAAACTATTGCTAAAACTACACAAATAAGCCATGTAGCAGGTAAAACACAATTGTTAAAGATAAAAAAACAAATTGTAGGAATTTCTAACCAAATTCAGTAATTCCACTTGCATTAGTTTACACTAATTGGGCGGTTTTGACTCCGCTAATAATTGGCATCCAGCCAAGCAGCTGTGTGCACATCTACGTATCTACACGTGCACAGCCGGGGAGCTGGTTAACTTATGACAGTAGCGTACAGTATGTGCGTTTGTGACAATGTCAACGCGTTGGCTGAGTGACGTCAGTGAGTGAGTGGGCGAGTAAAGAGAGAGAGGTAGAGTGCGCACTGCGTAGTAGAGTGATGAACGCTTCCGGTTGTGTCCTGCAAAACTAATAATAAAGCAAAACCAGATTGTCACGAATCGGCGGCCTCGTCATTCTGACCCGAAAGAGTAGCCGACCTATTGCCGGGTAAAGTAAAGGGTGTTACCCCTGACGAAAACAACGAGTCTGCACCGGAGCCGAACAGCAGGAAAGGTGTAACAACTACATTATTACTTATCACTTATTGTGCAGATCTGAATGCTTGTTACTTAAATGTTTACCCAAGTTTGACGCAAAAGGTGGTAATACTAATCACCACATTTGGCGAGGCATGTTTTAAAGAAACACTGTTTAAAGTGTCACCTTTATCAAATACCTCCATATTGCACTTCACACACCCTCTTTATCAACCAGTAGAATTGTAGTTTTTTTGACCATTCTTCCTCCCTACAATGTTTTTGCTTGTTTTCACTCAACATCATACGCCTCGGCACTGTACGTCACCGCCGCACGGCAGCATGCGGATGAAAAAGAAAAAACGGCATTTTTCAGAGGCAGTATAGTACCGTTTTTTAATTGATTAGTACCGCACAACCCTACACTTTTACAACTCGGGACTAACTTGTGTCGTTTTTGCTCCTGGAAAACGTGCAACCTGTTACCTTAAAAGGTCAATAAGTAGTTTTAAAATGGTAAATTTGGTATTATGTCTTGGCATGAGGGTGATTCTCCTTTTATTGACACTTCTACAACTTATCAACATACATGTGTCATTTTGCTGCTGGAAAATGTACTAATTGTTACCTTAAAGGCCAGTAAATAGTCCTGAAATGGTAAATTAGTGTCAGTCTTGTGTTATTACTGTACTGTACTTATCAGCATAAAGGGGAACCCCTAAAACGTGTCCCGACGAAATGTGTCTCGTGAAAAACCGTCCGACCGGATCTCTCTAATAACTAAAGTTCCTTGGGTGAATAATGTAAAGTCACTACACCGGTATGTTTTAGCGCTTTCATGACGAGTTTACTGGCAGATATAAGTAAGAACTTTACACTACTTTATATTAGAAATGGCAACAGCGGAGGATGAATGTCCCATAACAAGAAGATAGAGAAAAAGAAGAAACTTATCGACTACAAAGGCGGACGCGCACAAATTTTCAGGACTTATGCAGATCCCAAATACAGTTCAGCAGGTACCAGAAGGTAAGAAAAGTTACTTTTGCATAATATAGCGAAACAAAACGCCAGATAATATGTCTTACCTTATACACACACCATAATAATACTCCTATGTTGAAGCACAGTACAATCCATCAAGCGGTGCAGCTTCATAGCTTACCAAAGTCGTACTAAAACATGTTGATAGATTTTTTGAGCGCCGTGTGTAATGTTCTATATTTTCAATGGAACATATAGCATGTTGGTGTTGTTTACTTGAGTCATATTGCAGTCTACACGTATCTCTTATGTGTGACTGCCATCATATTGCAGTCTACATGTATCTCTTATGTGTGACTGCCATCACATTGCAGTCTACATGTATCTCTTATGTGTGACTGCCATCATATTGTAGTCTACATGTATCTCTTATGTGTGACTGCCATAATTTTGCCGTCTACCCGTATCTCTTCTGTGTGACTGCCATCATATTGCAGTCTACACGTATCTCTTATGTGTGACTGCCATCATATTGCAGTCTACATGTATCTCTTATGCGTGACTGCCATCATATTGCAGTCGACACACATCTCTTATGTGTGACTGCCATCATATTGCCGTCTACCGGTATATCTTATATGTGACTGCCATCATATTGCAGTCTACACGTATCTCTTATGTGTGACTGCCATCATATTGCCGTTTACCCGTATCTTTTATGTGTGACTGCCATCATATTGCAGTCTACATGTATCTCTTATGTGTGACTGCCATCATATTGCAGTCGACACATATCTCTTATGTGTGACTGCCATCATTTTGCCGTCTACCCGTATCTCTTATGTGTGACTGCCATCATATTGCAGTCTACACGTATCTCTTATGCGTGACTGTCATCATATTGCAGTCTACATGTATCTCTTATGTGTGACTGCCATCATATTGCAGTCGACACACATCTCCTATGTGTGACTGCCATCATATTGCCGTCTAACGGTATATCTTATATGTGACTGCCATCATATTGCCGTTTACCCGTATCTTTTATGTGTGACTGCCATCATATTGCAGTCTACATGTATCTCTTATGTGTGACTGCCATCATATTGCAGTCGACACATATCTCTTATGTGTGACTGCCATCATTTTGCCGTCTACCCGTATCTCTTATGTGTGACTGCCATCATATTGCAGTCTACACTTATCTCTTATGCATGACTGCCATCATATTGCAGTCTACATGTATCTCTTATGTGTGACTGCCATCATATTGCGGTCTACATGTATCTCTTATGTGCGACTGCCATCATATTGCAGTCTACACATATCTCTTATGTGTGACTGCCATCATATTGCAGTCTACATGTATCTCTTATGTGTGACTGCCACCATATTGCAGTCGACACATATCTCTTATGTGTGACTGCCATCATATTGCAGTCTACACATATCTCTTATGTGCGACTGCCATCACATTGCAGTCTACATGTATCTCTTATGTGTGACTGCCACCATATTGCAGTCGACACATATCTCTTATGTGTGACTGCCATCATATTGCAGTCTACACATATCTCTTATGTGCGACTGCCATCACATTGCAGTCTACATGTATCTCTTATGTGTGACTGCCATCATATTGCAGTCTACATGTATCTCTTATGTGTGACTGCCATCATATTGCGGTCTACATGTATCTCTTATGTGTGACTGCCATCATATTGCAGTCTACATGTATCCTTATGTGGGACTGCCATCATATTGCAGTCTACATGTATCTCTTATGTGTGACTGCCATCATATTGCAGTCTACATGTATCTCTTATGTGTGACTGCCATCATATTGCAGTCTACATGTATCTCTTATGTGTGACTGCCATCTACTGGTCACACATATCATTACACTATGTACCAAATAAAATAGCTTCGAGGTCGGTAAGCGAAACCATAATTATTCCGTACATTAGGCGCACCGGGTAATAAGGCGCACTGTCGAGTTTTTTTTAATTTAAATAATGGATTTTAGGTGTGCCTTATAGTCCGTGTTATTTTGTTCTTGGAAAATGTGCAATAAATAGCCTTAAAATGGTAAATTTGTGTCAAAACTTGCAAGCAAACATGATTGCTATATCGCTGGCAAAATATCACATTATATCATATTGCAAGTTACTCAGGCCTACTAAATAAATCAACACGTGCACAAAGCCGTGCGTGTCATTTAAATACAAAGTAGATAGTTTCATACCGTGGTAGTCCTTTTTAATCCTATTGTCTCTTTAATCCTCTACAGGATGTCCAACCTGTTTCTTGGCATCTGACATCCTGTTTTACAAAAGTTGAGCGAATGCTCTTTCCTACCAGTGTGTGTGTGTGTGTGTGTGTGTGTGTGTGTGTGTGTGTGTGTGTGTGTGTGTGTGTGTGTGTGTGTGTGTGTGTGTGTGTGTGTCTCTACGCCGCCTTTCATCAGCCGCTAATGCAGCTGACATTCACTCTGACTGCAGCTTTATTAGCCCCCCCCCAAAAAAGAAGCTTATTTATCATTTGCAGTGTTTGTGTGGTAAAAGGACAAGAAAAAAAAAAAAAATCAATTTGAGGGTTCGTCCGTGGTCAGTCGGTCACGGCTCACTCGGAGGCCGCCGGCGCATAATGATGTCGGACCGTGGGAATTCTACCTTTTTGCTAATGGGAGTCGATGAGAGCGTCTCGGTGCTGGTCCAGCATCTGTTTCCGCGCCTTGGATTTTTTTTTTACCGGCGGCGTCGTCGAGCTTCTGTTTGGTGCTCGACGACAAATACGATAACATTAGGTGTGCTTGGGAGTTGAATGCACCATCAAAATAAAGAAATATCTATTTCTGCATGGGTCACGTCATGAGAATCATGTCCTCTGCAGTGGACATTTGTGTTTTGCATAACAGGGCTGTTTTTTTGTCCCCCAAATTCGGGAACTCACGTCCACTGCAGAGGACGTTGAGAAATGTGTGTGCTTCTCAATTATTGCAATTAACACGATATAAAATATCACAAATATGAAATATGAACTAAGATGTGTTCACTGCATCGCTTCCGGAAAGTATTTCACTTTTTTTTTTCACATTTTGTGATGTCACAGCCTTATTCCAAAATGGAATACTTTCATGTTGTCCTCAAAATTCTACAGACAATACCCCATAATGGCAATGTTAAAAAATATTTTTTTAATTTTGCAAAATATTAAAACAAAAATCACATATACATAAGTATTCACAGCCTTTTAAACCTAGACTTCCTTTTTATTTCCAAAATGGAATACTTTCATGTTGTCCTCAAAATTATACACACAATACCCCATAATGGCAATGTTAAAAAATACTTTTTTAATTTTGCAAAATATTAAAACAAAAATCACATATACATAAGTATTCACAGCCTTTTAAACCTAGACTTCCTTTTTATTTCCAAAATGGAATACTTTCATGTTGTCCTCAAAATTCTACACACAATACCCCATAATGGCAATGTTAAAAAGTACTTTTTTAATTTTGCAAAATATTAAAACAAACATCACATATACATAAGTATTCACAGCCTTTTAAACTTAGACTTCCTTTTTATTTCCAAAATGGAATACTTTCATGTTGTCCTCAAAATTCTACACACATGTTAAAAAGTACTTTTTTAATTTTGCAAAATATTAAAACAAAAATCACATATACATAAGTATTCACAGCCTTTTAAACTTAGACTTCCTTTTTATTTCCAAAATGGAATACTTTCATGTTGTCCTCAAAATTCTACACACAATACCCCGTAATGGCAATGTTAAAAAATACTTTTTTAATTTTGCAAAATATTAAAACAAAAATCACATATACATAAGTATTCACAGCCTTTTAAACTTAGACTTCCTTTTATATTTCCAAAATGGAATACTTTCATGTTGTCCTCAAAATTCTACACACAATACCCCATAATGGCAGAGTTAAAAAGTACTTTTTTAATTTTGCAAAATATTAAAACAAAAATCACATATACATAAGTATTCACAGCCTTTTAAACTTAGACTTCCTTTTTATTTCCAAAATGGAATACTTTCATGTTGTCCTCAAAATTCTACACACAATACCCCATAATGGCAATGTTAAAAAGTACTTTTTTAATTTTGCAAAATATTAAAACAAAAATCACATATAAATAAGTATTCACAGCCTTTTAAACTTAGACTTCCTGTTTATTTCCAAAATGGAATACTTTCATGTTGTCCTCAAAATTCTACACACAATACTCCATAATGGCAATGTTAAAAAGTACTTTTTTAATTTTGCAAAATATTACAACAAAAATCACTTATACATAAGTATTCACAGCCTTTTAAACCTAGACTTCCTTTTTATTTCCAAAATGGAATACTGTCATGTTGTCCTCACAATTCTACACACAATAGCCCATAATGGCAATGTTAAAAAGTACTTTTTTAATTTTGCAAAATATTAAAACAAACATCACATATACATAAGTATTCACAGCCTTTTAAACTTAGACTTCCTTTTTATTTCCAAAATGGAATACTTTCATGTTGTCCTCAAAATTCTACACACAATACCCCATAATGGCAATGTTAAAAAGTACTTTTTTAATTTTGCAAAATATTAAAACAAAAATCCCATATACATAAGTATTCACAGCCTTTTAAACTTAGACTTCCTTTTTATTTCCAAAATGGAATACTTTCATGTTGTCCTCAAAATTCTACACACAATACCCCATAATGGCAATGTTAAAAAGTACTTTTTTAATTTTGCAAAATATTAAAACAAAAATCCCATATACATAAGTATTCACAGCCTTTTAAACTTAGACTTCCTTTTTATTTCCAAAATGGAATACTTTCATGTTGTCCTCGAAATTCTACACACAATACCCCATAATGGCAATGTTAAAAATTACTTTTTTAATTTAGCAAAATATTAAAATAAAAATAACATATACATAAGTATTCACAGCCTTTTAAACTTAGACTTCCTTTTTATTTCCAAAATGGAATACTTTCATGTTGTCCTCAAAATTCTACACACATGTTAAAAAGTACTTTTTTAATTTTGCAAAATATTAAAACAAAAATCACATATACATAAGTATTCACAGCCTTTTAAACTTAGACTTCCTTTTTATTTCCAAAATGGAATACTTTCATGTTGTCCTCAAAATTCTACACACAATACCCCATAATGGCAATGTTAAAAAATACATTTTTAATTTTGCAAAATATTAAAACAAACATCACATATACATAAGTATTCACAGCCTTTTAAACCGAGACTTCCTTTTTATTTCCAAAATGGAATACTTTCATGTTGTCCTCAAAATTCTACACACAATACCCCATAATGGCAATGTTAAAAAAATACTTTTTTAATTTTGCAAAATATTGAAACAAAAATCACATATACATAAGTATTCACAGCCTTTTAAACTTAGACTTCCTTTTTATTTCCAAAATGGAATACTTTCATGTTGTCCTCAAAATTCTACACACATGTTAAAAAGTACTTTTTTAATTTTGCAAAATATTAAAACAAAAATCACATATACATAAGTATTCATAGCCTTTTAAACTTAGACTTCCTTTTTATTTCCAAATGGAATACTTTCATGTTTTCCTCAAAATTCCACACACAATACCCCATAATGGCAATGTTAAAAAGTACTTTTTTAATTTTGCAAAATATTAAAACAAAAATCACATATACATAAGTATTCACAGCCTTTTAAACTTAGACTTCCTTTTTATTTCCAAAATGGAATACTTTCATGTTGTCTTTAAAATTCTACACACAATACCCCATAATGGCAATGTTAAAAAATACTTTTTTAATTTTGCAAAATATTAAAACAAAAATCACATATACATAAGTATTCACAGCCTTTTAAACTGAGACTTCCTTTTTATTTCCAAAATGGAATACTTTCATGTTGTCCTCAAAATTCTACACACAATACCCCATAATGGCAATGTTAAAAAGTACTTTTTTAATTTTGCAAAATATTAAAACAAACATCACATATACATAAGTATTCACAGCCTTTTAAACTTAGACTTCCTTTTTATTTCCAAAATGGAATACTTTCATGTTGTCCTCAAAATTCTACACACGATACCCCATAATGACAATGTTAAAAAGTAATCTTTTAATTTTGCAAAATATTAAAACAAACATCACATATACATAAGTATTCACAGCCTTTTAAACTTAGACTTCCTGTTTATTTCCAAAATGGAATACTTTCATGTTGTCCTCAAAATTCTACACACGATACCCCATAATGGCAATGTTAAAAAATACTTTTTTAATTTTGCAAAATATTAAAACAAAAATCACATATACATAAGTATTCACAGCCTTTTAAACTTAGACTTCCTTTTTATTTCCAAAATGGAATACTTTCATGTTGTCCTCAAAATTCTACACACATGTTAAAAAGTACTTTTTTAATTTTGCAAAATATTAAAACAAAAATCACATATACATAAGTATTCACAGCCTTTTAAACTTAGACTTCCTTTTTACTTCAAAAATGGAATACTTTCATGTTGTCCTCAAAATTGTACACACAATACCCCATAATGGCAATGTTAAAAAGTACTTTTTTAATTTTGCAAAATATTAAAACAAAAATCACATATACATAAGTATTCACAGCCTTTTAAACTTAGACTTCCTGTTTATTTCCAAAATGGAATACTTTCATGCTGTCCTCAAAATTCCACACACAATACCCCATAATGGCAATGTTAAAAAATACTTTTTTAATTTTGCAAAATATTTAAACAAAAATCCCATATACATAAGTATTCACAGCCTTTTAAACCTAGACTTCCTGTTTATTTCCAAAATGGAATACTTTCATGTTGTCCTCAAAATTCTACACACAATACCCCATAATGGCAATGTTAAAAAGCCTTTTTTTAATTTTGCAAAATATTAAAACAAAAATCACATATACATAAGTATTCACAGCCTTTTAAACTTAGACTTCCTTTTTATTTCCAAAATGGAATACTTTCATGTTGTCCTCAAAATTCTACACACAATACCCCATAATGGCAATGTTAAAAAGTACTTTTTTAATTTTGCAAAATATTAAAACAAAAATCACATATACATAAGTATTCACAGCCTTTTAAACTTAGACTTCCTGTTTATTTCCAAAATGGAATACTTTCATGTTGTCCTCAAAATTCTACACACAATACCCCATAATGGCAATGTTAAAAAGTACTTTTTTAATTTTGCAAAATATTAAAACAAAAATCACATATACATAAGTATTCACAGCCTTTTAAACCTAGACTTCCTTTTTATTTCCAAAATGGAATACTTTCATGTTGTCCTCAAAATTCTACACACAATACCCCATAATGGCAATGTTAAAAAGTACTTTTTTAATTTTGCAAAATATTAAAACAAAAATCACATATACATAAGTATTCACAGCCTTTTAAACTTAGACTTCCTTTTTATTTCCGAAATGGAATACTTTCATGTTGTCCTCAAAATTCTACACACAATACCCCACAATGGCAATGTTAAAAAATACTTTTTTAATTTTGCAAAATATTAAAACAAAAATCACATATACATAAGTATTCACAGCCTTTTAAACTTAGACTTCCTTTTTATTTCCAAAATGGAATACTTTCATGTTGTCCTCAAAATTCCACACACAATACCCCATAATGGCAATGTTAAAAAGTACTTTTTTAATTTTGCAAAATATTAAAACAAAAATCACATATACATAAGTATTCACAGCCTTTTAAACTTAGACTTCCTGTTTATTTCCAAAATGGAATACTTTCATGTTGTCCTCAAAATTCTACACACAATACCCCATAATGGCAATGTTAAAAAGTACTTTTTTAATTTTGCAAAATATTAAAACAAAAATCCCATATACATAAGTATTCACAGCCTTTTAAACTGAGACTTATTTTTTATTTCCAAAATGGAATACTTTCATGTTGTCCTCAAAATTCTACACACAATACCCCATAATGGCAATGTTAAAAAATACATTTTTAATTTTGCAAAATATTAAAACAAAAATCACATATACATAAGTATTCACAGCCTTTTAAACGTAGACTTCCTTTTTATTTCCAAAATGGAATACTTTCATGTTGTCCTCAAAATTCTACACACAATACCCCATAATGGCAATGTTAAAAAGTACTTTTTTAATTTTGCTAAATATTAAAACAAAAATCCCATATACATAAGTATTCACAGCCTTTTAAACTTAGACTTCCTTTTTTATTTTCATTCAAATTTGAACTTTACAGTACAGATAAGAACAACATTTAATTGCATTAGCTCATGGTAGTGCAGGATAAAAAAGCAATAAGGTGCAGATGTAAATAAATAGATTACTGTACAGATAAATATATTGCACTTTTGTATATGCATCCACGTTTATGGATGTATGTTATATTTTCTTTATATTCCTCATGTCGCCTTTTAAATGACAATACATTGTTCTTTACAGCATATTACTGTAAATTGGGAAAAATAAAATTCTGTTAACTGAGCTGCGAGTTTTTGACTGTAAAATCTACGGTTGTTTTTTACCGTAGAAAAACTGGCAGGTAAGTTGCCAGGATAAAAAAAATAACTTGTACTGTTTTTCCATTAGCAATATAATGTTGTAAAAAAACAATGTACATTTTCCACAAAAATTCTGGTAACTAATCTGCCAGCTTTTTCCGTAAACCCCCTCCCCCAAAAAAACAGTGGTACCATTTTTCCATTTACCGCAAAATTTGGTTAAAAAAAACAACAACACTATTTTGCGGTAAAATTTTGTAAATGTAAAGTTTTTACTGTAGAATCGACAGTCTTTAGTATCCAATATTGCAACAAATATTACAGTATATTATCATGCTTTCCAAACATGTTATTGTCTAAATAAAAATAAACAAAAATACTTAACTTTACAGCAAACTACCAATCAAATTAATAAAAAATACAATACATTTTACGTTGTTCTTTACAGCATATTACTGTAAATTGAAAATTAATTAAAATTCGGTTGACTGAGCTGCCAGTTTTTGACAGTAAAATCTATGGTTGTTGTTTTTTTTTTCATTTGTTTTTACGGTACAAAAACTGGCAGCTAAGTTGCCAAAATAACTTGTACTGTTTTTCCATTAACAATATAATGTTGTAAAAAACAATGTACATTTTCCACAAAAATTCTGGTAACTAGGCTGGCAGCTTTTTCCGTAAACCCCCCCCCCCCCCAAAAAAAAAACCAAACAGTGGTACTGTTTTTTCATTTACCGTAAAAAGTTGTAAACAATATTTAAAAAAAACACTATATTTTACAGTAAAATTTTGTGAATGTAAAGTTTTTACTGTAAAATCGACAGTCTACTTTAATAGTATCCAATATTGCAACAAATATTACAGTATGTTATCATGCTTTCCAAACATGTTATTGTCTAAATAAAAATAAACAAAAATACTTAACTTTATAGAAAACTACCCATCAAATTAATAAAAATGAAATTTTTCTTTACAGCATATTTCTGTACATCGAAAAAAAAAATACAGTTTTTTGCCTTAAAATTTAGCTGACTGAGCTGCCAGTTTTTGACTATAAAATCTACAGTTGTTTTTAACAGTGTATTACTGTAAATGGAAAGATGGTACATTTGTTTTTATTGTACAAAAACTGGCAGCTAAATTGCCATAATATTTTTTTTTTTTTACTGTTTTTCCATTATATAATGCTGTAAAAAAAAATGTAAAAAAAAAATTCTGGCATTTTTCGTAAACCCCCCCTAAAAACATTTTCCATTTACCATAAAATGTTGTAAAAAAAAAACAAACAAACACTATTTTACAGTAGCATTTTGTAAATGTAAAGTTTTTACTGTAAAATTGAGAGTCTACTTTAATAGTATCCAATATTGCAACAAATATTACAGTATATTATCATGCTTTCCAAACATGTTTTTATCTAAATAAAAATAAACAAAAATTCTTAACTTTACAGCAAACTACCCATCAAATTAATAAAAATAAAATTGTATGTTGTTCTTTACAGCATATTACTGTAAATTGAAAAAAACTACTACCGGTTTTTGCGTTAAAATTTTGTTGACTGAGCTGCCAGTTTTTGACTGTAAACTACCCATCAAATTAATAAAAATGACAATACATTTTACGGTGTTCTTTACAGCGTATTACTGTAAATTGAGAAAAAAAGTACTACCGTTTTTTGCGTAAAAATTTTGTTGACTGAGCGGCCAGTTTTTGACTGTAAAATATACGGTTGTTGTTTTTAACGGTGTATTACTGTAAATGGAAAGACGGTACATTTGTTTTTACGGTACAAAAACTGGCAGCTAAGTTGCCAGAATAAAAAAAGAACTTGTACTGTTTTTCCATTAACAATATAATGCTGCAATGTAAATTTAACACAAAAATTCTGGCAGCTTCCGTAAACCCCCCCCCCCCCACCCCCCAAAAAAAACAAAAAAAACAGTGGTACTGTTTTTTCATTTACCGTAAAATGTTGTAAAAAAAACAAAAAAACACTATTTTACAGTAACATTTTGTGAATGTTAAGTTTTTACTGTAAAATCGACATTCTACTTTAATAGTATCCAATATTGCAACAAATATTACAGTATATTATCATACTTTCCAAACATGTTATTGTCTAACTAAAAATAAACAAAAATACTTAACTTTACAGCAAAGTACCCATCAAATAAATACAAATGACAATACATTTTACATTGTTCTTTACAGCATATTACTGTAAATTGAAAAAAAAACCTACTACTTTTTTTTGGCGTTAAAATTCGGTTGACTGAGCTGCCAGTTTTTGACTGTAAAATCTACGGTTGTTGTTTTTCTTTATTTGTTTTTACGGTACAAAAACTGGCAGCTAAGTTGCCAGAATAACAAAATAACTTGTACTGTTTTTCCATTAACAATATAATGTTGTAAAAAACAATGTACATTTTCCACAAAAATTCTGGTAACTAAGCTGCCAGCTTTTTCCGTAAACACCCCCCCCCCCCCCACAAAAAAAAAAACCCCAAACAAACAGTGGTACCGTTTTTCCATTTACCGTAAAATGTTGTAAAAAATATTTTAAAAAAACACAATTTTACAGTAAAATTTTGCGAATGTAGTTGTTACTGTAAAATCGACAGTCTACTTTAGTAGTATCCAATATTGCAACAAATATTACAGTATATTATCATGCTTTCCAAACATGTTATCGTCTAAATAAAAATAAAAAAAAATACTTAACTTTACAGCAAATTACCCATCAAATTAATAAAAATTACAATACATTTTACGTTGTTCTTTACAGCATATTACTATAAATTGAAAACAACTTTTTTGCATTAAAATTCGGTTGACTGAGCTGCCAGTTTTTGACTGTAAAATCTATGGTGGTTGTTGTTTTTATTTGTTTTTACAGTACAAAAACTGGCAGTTAAGTTGCCATAATAACAAAATAACTTGTACTGTTTTACCATTAACAGTATAATGTTGTAAAAAACAATGTACATTTTTCACAAAAATTCTGGTAACTAAGCTGACAGCTTTTCCCGTAAACTCCCTCCCCCAAAAAACGGTGGTACTCTTTTTCCATTTACCGTAAAATGTTGTAAAAAATATTTAAAAAAACACTATTTTACAGTAAAATTTTGTAAATGTAAAGTTTTTACTGTAAAATCGACAGTCTACTTTAATAGTATCCAATATTGCAACAAATATTACAGTATATTATCATGCTTTCCAAACATGTTTTTGTCTAAGTAAAAATACTTTACTTTACAGCAAACTACCCATCAAATTAATAAAAATGACATTTTATGGTGTTCTTTACAGCATGTAACTGTAAAAAAAACCTACTGTTTTTGTGTTAATTTTGTTGACAGAGCTGCCAGTTTATGACTGTATAATCTGCGGTTGTTGTTTTTAACGGTGTATTGCTGTAAATTGAAAAACGGTACATTTGTTTTTAGGGTAGAAAAACTGGCAGCTAAGTTGCCAGAATAAAAAAATAAAAGTAATAATTGTACTGTTTTTCCATTAACAATATAATGTTGTAAAAAACAAAATTTAACACAAAATCTACCAAAAAACAGTGGTACTGTTTTTCCATTTACCGTAAAATGTTGCAAAAAAACCCCCACTATATTTTACAGTAACATTTTGTACATTTGAAGTTGTTACTGTAAAATCCACAGTCTACTTAAAACAATTTATATAATAAAAAATCAAATTCAGATGCAAATTCATGCATTATTTACTGTTACAAGCGGCCCCCTGAGGGCACGATGTGGCCCCCAATTAAAACAAGTTTGACATCCCTGCTTTAATCAATCAAATCAAATCAAATCAAATCAACTTTATTTATAAAGCACATTTAAAATTGACCACAGGGGTAGCCAAAGTGCGGTACAATGGGCAGGTTAAAAGATGGATGGATATCACTCAGTGTTAAAAGCCATGGAATAAAAGTATGTTTTTAGGAGAGATTTAAAAACAGGAAGAGAGGAGGCTTGTTTAACACTAAGAGGTAGGTCGTTCCAGAGCTTGGGAGCAGCAGCGGCGAAAGCTCTGTCACCTCTAAGCTTCAGCCTTGTGTCAGGGACCGTCAGTAGCAGCTGATCGGCTGATCTTAGGGATCGGGTGGGGCAGTCAGGCTGAAGGAGGTCGGAGAGATATGTTGGCGCGAGGTTGTTTAGACATTTAAAAACAAATAAAACGAGTTTAAAATGGATTCGGTAACGCACAGGGAGCCAGTGAAGGGACGCTAATATAGGGGTGATGTGCTCACGTCTGCGGGTCTGTGTTAGCATCACATTGCAAAAGAAGAAAAAAAATGTGTTGTCATGAGAACGACAAGTAATATTCGTAAATGATGCATATCTAAATCTCCTCTTGGCCTAACACGCTCTTAATGCACGTGGGATTAAGACCGCTGACAGATGTTTTGCCGCCATTTGACATTGGCGCCGGTCAAGCAAACTTGCCGTTAATTTGAGGCGCCAACACCTGCTGCACACTTGGACGCCTACGAGGAGCCAACTATCGGGGAGCGGCAAGGAGGTGATTTATCAGGCGTTATCTATGGAGGGAGCGTGTGGGCTGGGTCACTTTGAAAGAAGAGCGAAGCGGAATACAGCAGGAAAAACCTGCAAGAAAGTGAAATTTGATGTTATTTAATTCTCCTAATTATATCACAATAGTAAGTCTTAACTCCCTGGAGCTTTTTCTAAAATGTATGAAAATGGAAAAAGATGAGGGAGAAATATACATTTTGTTTTAATATATTTTCTATAGGAGGACAAACATGACACAAACCTTCCTATTTGTTAGACATCTCACTATTTATGTTAAACATGCTTCACTTATGAGAGTATTGGGCGAGCGCCGTTTTGTCCTATTTTCGGCGGTTCTTGAACCCACCAGTTGGTTTACATGTACAACTTTCTCCGACGCTGCCACAGAAAGACGTGTTTTATGCCACTCTTCCTTGGTCTCATTTTGTCCACCAAGCGTTTTATACTGTGCATTAATGCACAAAAGGTGCGCTTTGTTGATGTTATTGACTTGTTTGGAGTGCTAATCGGGCATATTTGGTCAGTGCATGACTGCAAGCTAATTGATGCTAACATGCTATTTAGGCTAGCTGTATATACATATTGCATCATTAATTTCCTATATCCTCTGTGTATTTAATGTATGTTTGCATGTCTCATGACACATTATCTGTATGTAATATTGCCTGCATTTCTCATAGTTGTTTGTTTGCCATGTTGTTCCAGACCACAGCAAACATTACCCAGCTTGCAAAGATTGTAATAAATCCATTAGAAGAAGACAGCCTGCCGTTTCCTTTAACTTGGACACACACATCTATACTTTTGGCCACTCTAAGCCAGTAATTTCCAGGATTCATCTCACCCCCTGAGAAACCTGAGTTTACTAATGTTTTCCAATGTTGTAAAACATTTTAAAATAAATGTAAAAATTTCAACATTTCTGTAACAAAGATTTGTTTGTCATTTTGATAGTAGGCTATTATAGATAATATAGACACTTACATCATGTGTTGACTTCATTATAACACTTATATAAGACTTAAAGACAGATTTTAATTTTTTAAATTTTTGGTCTAATATGTGTCCAAAATGTGCACCACTACAGTGTTGGTTGTGCTATTATTTTCTGACAAATGCCCCACATGGGGGTTGCTGTTATGACACTCCCCAAGTTTAACCCCCGACAAGACTGACTTGAAATTTCTCACACAGCTCAGTGTGCAGTGCACAGAACACTAGAGGTGGGGAATCCTTATGCAGCACACAATCCAATTTGATTCAGAATCGATTTTCGATTCAAGACGATTCTTATAATATATTTGGTATGTGATAATAATAACAATAACTAGATGAGGAAATTCCTGAAGTAATTGCGTGTGAATGCTCCAATGCTGAAGTTGAACTGAAATCCTGGAATTTTTAAAAAATTGTTGAAGTAGAGCACACAATTCCCAAACAGGCTGAATATTTTAAAGCTGGAATGGTTTAAATAAAAAAATAAAAAAAATGTAGGAATTTTGGAACTTTAAAGAATGTCCCTGTTGGGGGGGGGGGGGGGGGGGGGCGTGGCCTGCAGACCTGCAGCAAAGCGGGGTGTGGCAGGACCGGCTTCGAGATTAGCGACAGGTGTGTAGACGGCCTACCTGGGTCTGATTATCTAATCACCTGTTGCTCTGTTAAAAGGCAGCAGCCGGAGATGAGTTTTTGTTCAATGTTTTTAATCAAAACTTTGATATCTAAAAAAAACAATTTTCACAAATAAACTAAACAAAGTAGTTTTTTCAAATTGATTTTCTCGAAAATGATGAATCGATTTAGAATTAAACCACACATTGATCTGAATAAAATAAAATAAATATATGAATATAATAAAATTAATATATAAATAAAATAAAATAAATATAAATTAAATTAAAATATTAATATCAATATACATTGTTAAATGTTTTTAATCAAAAAATGTATACCTAAAAAAACCAATTTGCACAAAAAACTAGAAAAAATTGTTTTTTCAAATTGATTCTCAAAAATTATGATTCGAATTAGAATTAATAAACCACGATTTAATCTGAAAAAAATAAAAAATAAAAATAAAATAAAATAATACAACAAATTAAAAAAAACAAACAAAACAAAACAAACGAACAAACAAAAAAAAACAAACAAACAAAAACAAAACAAAAAAAAATATATATATATATATATATATATATATATATATATGTATATATATATATATATATATATATATATATATATATATATATATATATATATATATATATATATATATATATATATATATATATATATATATATATATATATATATATATATATATATATATATATATATATATATATAAATATCAATAATTATTGTTAAATGTTTTTAATCAAAAAATTGATACCTAAAAAAAAAACAATTTGTACAAATAAACTAAACAAAGTATTTTTTTCAAATTGATTCTCGAAAATGATGAATCGATTTAGAATTAAACCACACATTGATCTGAATAAAATAAAATAAGTATATAAATATAATAAAATAAATATGTAAATAAAATAAAATAAATATAAATTAAATTAAATTAAAATATGTATATCAATATACATTGTTAAATGTTTTTAATCAAAAAATGTATACCTAAAAAAAACAATTTGCACAAAAAACTAAAAAAAAATAGTTTTTTCAAATTGATTCTCGAAAATTATGAATCGATTTAGAATTAATAAACCATGATTTTATCTGAAAAAAATAAAAAATAAAAATAATACAACAAATTTAAAAAAAAAATAAAAATATATATATATATATATATATATATATATATATATATACATATATATATATATATATATATATATATATATATATATATATATATATATATATATATATATATATATATATATATATATATATATATATATATATATATATATATATATATATATATATATATATATATATATATATATATATATATATATATATATATATACACACATGTTTTTAATCAAAAAATTGATACCTAAAAAAAAACAATTTGCACAAAAAAACTAAAATAAGTTTTTTCAAATTGATTCTCGAAAAATATGAATCGATTTTGAATGAATAAACCACTATTCGGTCTGAATCGACTCTTGAGCACCCGTCCAGAAAACCCACTGTGACTTTAGGGTGTTTCGCCGAATCACCACAGGATTTTGTACACACCTTTTGGGTCCGGACAAACACGGAGGTGGACAATTTGAGCAAGGTCGGCTAAAAAAAACACGGCCGCCGTTGAGCAAAAAAGACTTGGCTGCTGATTGCCAAACACTTTGCGGATAGGATGTTTGAACGTGTCGTGAGATGACGCACATGGGATATTGTATCACGCCAATGGTTTATTTCAGATGGAAAGCTAATTATTATTAACACCGCAGTATAAAGGAAGGTTCATACGGTGCTTTGTGCCGTTTGGTCATCCTCAATCTGAGCCCAGATTTGCGATAGCGGTGTTGTTTTTTTTCTCCCACTTCCTACTGTGTGTTGTGGGATTAATTAGCAATGTAGCTCTATCTTTACTGCGCACAGGAGGACTTGCAGCCAACTGGCAATTGGAATGTTTTAAAAGCCGAGCCGCCGCCGCAGCACCACCATGAGGATTCGACTCATCCGCTCTCCTGAGCATGATTCAACCTCGCGCAAGCCGACGTCACCTTTCCGCGTTACGCAATTACAGGGAAAAAAAAGACCATTTCAAAATTT
>NC_084736.1:10677629-10712629 GCF_033978785.1 Entelurus aequoreus | reverse complement strand
TGTAGACAGGTTGGCACGACTTAATATTCACTTTTGTACCACACCCGGGGACACAGAATAGAAGAGAAATTAAATGAGCATACATTCTTGACAGACATGAAATATAGGTTAAAGGTCAGAAATTGTACTACACTTTCTTACAATATCAACATTTAGCCGGGAGTATTGGCCGATTCAGATATCGAGCCTGCACGATATCAGCATGAATCATGCATATTCTTTTTGTCAAGACGTGGATCTTGGGGTGTTGTGTTTTCCCGAAATGCAAAGGAAAGTTGGCGCGGGCAAGGCGTGAATGTAAGTACATCTTTTATTTTAAACACTAACAGACTACAAAAAAAGGAAGCAAACAAAAGGCGCGCACAATGGCGGAGAACAAACTTGACTAATGAAACAAAACTTGCACAAAGGCAGAGACTATGAACAATGAACAAAAACGTACTTGGCATGGAACTATGGTAGCATGAAGACACACAGAGGTAGCAGGGGTGTCAGAAGTAGCATGGTATGATAGGATAAAGTCACCAGGACGATCAACAGAAACAGACAGGCTTAAATAGCAGTGACATGATCAGTGAAAACAGGTGCGTGACTCAAAACGTGAAACAGGTGAAACTAATGGTTGCTATGGTGACAAAACAAGAGTGAAAAAGCGGGAACTAAGTGTCCAAAAACCAAACATATATTATATAATTATATTGTTGCCTGCAAAACAGCAGCAGGCGGCTGTGGCCTGCGGGCCGGTTCTAATACTAATCAAATCTCATCCGGGGGGCCATAGATCATTCATTTGTGGGCCGGATCTGGCCAGTGGGCTTTGACTTTGACACCCAGGAGTCATATGATGTGATCCTGCAACAAGCTGTTACAAAAATTCAAAATAGTTTCCTATGCAAGTTGTGTAACGAGGCTATTACACATTTATATTTATGTTACTCACTGTTCTATGGACAGCCGTAATTGCGAGCCTCAATAAAAACCAGTCCGACCCCCTTGCTTTAGTGGTGTACTCCACAAAAGTTGCCCTTTTTTGAAAGCGTGTGTCTTTTTTAACCAACAGGCATGTCACAACACAACTTTTCCTTCCGTGCCGCGCATTCAAGCGTGGGAGAAGAGAGAGTTGGCGTTTCTTTGCAGGGATGGTGGCGATAACGCGGCCCATTCATGGCAGCGCCGTCTGTAAATTGTGTGACTTGGCCCGGTGCCGCGAGCGCACGGTGACAAGGTGCGCGGCGAGGTGATGGATCCAGAGCGATTCCCGGCAGCACGGAATCTAAATCCAGTGTTTATCCCGGGCTTAGCCCCGCGTTCTCCCTGACCTCAGCTGCTTGTCTCGCCGTGGGCGCCGGGACCCGGTGACTGCACTCGACAGGGACACGGCAGGCGCGGTGCCATCAATCCCAGCTGGGGCCCGCGCGCTCCCGGGGTCCTCCCCGACCGGGCGGAATGTGCCCAGGCCTGATAAGACGGTGCCAAGGCTCCCCCCGGGGGACACACCTCGGAGCTCCGGCGTCCGTGCCAGGGCTGCCGTTGTGGAATTTCAGTTTGAATTCCGGAGCGCTGCGCCCACACCCCACGGCCCCTTTTCTTTCCACTTGATTGCACTTCCCGAGCCCGGTGCACACTTTGCACACAAAAGTTATGACAGACCGCCTTAAAAAACGTAATGGAATTTAAATTTGTACATGAATGTACATGAAAATAAAGAATGTGGGATTTACAATATTAACTATGAAGGATAAAGCACTGAATACTGACAACTAGAGATGTCATATAAATAAATGCTTTAACATGTAATATCGGAAAATATCGGTATCGTTTTTTTTCATTAACGGTACCGTTTTTTTCTTTTTTTTTTTTTTTTAAATCAACAATAAAAACACAAGATACACTTACAATTAGTGCACCAACCCAAAAAACCTCCCTCCCCCGTTTACGTCACACTGGTTCACATTGTAAAAAAAGTTATGACAGGCCGCTTTAAAAAAAGGAATGGAATTTAACATTTTTTTTACTGAATGAGACACCCAGAATGTACATGAAAATGAAGAATGTGGGATTTACGATATTAACTATGAAGGATAAAACACTGAATATTGACAACTAGAGATGTTCGATAATATCGGCCTGCCGATATTATCGGCCGATAAATGCTTTAACATGTAATATCGGAAAATATCGGTATCGTTTTTTTTCATTAACGGTATCGTTTTTTTTGTTGTTGTTTTTTTTAAATCAACATAAAAAACACAAGATACACTTACAATTAGTGCACCAACCCAAAAAAACCTCCCTACCCCATTTACGTCACACTGATTCACATTGTAAGAACGTTATGACAGGCCGCATTAAAAAACGGAATGGAATTTAACATTTTTTTTACTGAATAAGACACCCAGAATGTACATGAAAATGAAGAATGTGGGATTTACGATATTAACTATGAAGGATAAAACACTGAATATTGACAACTAGAGATGTTCGATAATGTCGGCCTGCCAATATTATCGGCCGATAAATGCTTTAAAATGTAATATCGGAAAATATCGGTATCGTTTTTTAAATTATCTGTATCATTTTTTTTTTTTTTAAATCAACATAAAAAACACAAGATACACTTACAATTAGTGCACCAACCCAAAAAACCTCCCTCCCCCATTTATGTCACACTGATTCACATTGTAAAAACGTTATGACAGGCCGCCTTAAAAAACGGAATGGAATTTAACATTTTTTTTACTGAATAAGACACCCAGAATGTACATGAAAATGAAGAATGTGGGATTTACCATATTAACTATGAAGGATAAAACACTGAATATTGACAACTAGAGATGTTTGATAATATCGGCCTGCCGATATTATCGGCCGATAAATGCTTTAAAATGTAATATCGCAAAATATCGGTATCGTTTTTTAAATTATCTGTATCGTTTCTTTTTTTTTAAATCAACATAAAAAACACAAGATACACTTACGATTAGTGCACCAACCCTAAAAACCTCCCTCCCCCATTTGCATCACACTGATTCACATTGTAAAAATGCTATGACAGGCCGCATTAAAAAACGGAATGGAATTTAGCATTTTTTTTACTGAATAAGACACCCAGAATGTACATGAAAATAAAGAATGTGGGATTTACAATATTAACTATGAAGGATAAAACACTGAATATTGACAACTAGAGATGTTCGATAATATGCCGATATTATCGGCCGATAAATGCTTTAAAATGTAATATCGGAAAATATCGGGATCGTTTTTTTTCATTAACGGTATCGTTTTTTTTGTTGTTGTTTTTTTTAAATCAACATAAAAAACACAAGATACACTTACAATTAGTGCACCAACCCAAAAAACCTCCCTCCCCCATTTACGTCACACTGATTCACATTGTAAAAACGTTATGACAGTCCACCTTAAAAAACGGAATGGAATTTAACATTTTTTTTACTGAATAAGACACCCAGAATGTACATGAAAATGAAGAATGTGGGATTTACAATATTAACTATGAAGGATAAAACACTGAATATTGACAACTAGAGATGTTCGATAATATCGGCCTGCCAATATTATCGGCCGATAAATGCTTTAAAATGTAATATCGGAAAATATCGGTATCGTTTTTTTTCATTAACGGTATCGTTTTTTTTTTTGTTTTGTTTTTTTGAATCAACATAAAAAACACAAGATACACTTACAATTAGTGCACCAACCCAAAAAACCTCCCTCCCCCATTTACGTCACACTGATTCACATTGTAAAAAAGTTATGACAGACCGCCTTAAAAAACGGAATGGAATTTACATTTTTTTTTACTGAATGAGACACCCAGAATGTACATGAAAATAAAGAATGTGGGATTTACGATATTAACTATGAAGGATAAAACACTGAATACTGACAACTAGAGATGTCATATAAATAAATGTTTTAACATGTAATATCGGAAAATATCGGTATCGTTTTTTTTCATTAACGGTATTTTTTTATTTATTTATTTTTTTTTTTAAATCAACATAAAAAACACAAGATACACTTACAATTAGTGCACCAACCCAAAAAACCTCCCTCCCCCATTTACGTCACACTGATTCACATTGTAAAAAAAGTTATGACAGGCCGCCTTAAAAAACGGAATGGAATTTAACATTTTTTTTACTGAATAAGACACCCAGAATGTACATGAAAATAAAGAATGTGGGATTTACGATATTAACTATGAAGGATAAAACACTGAATATTGACAACTAGAGATGTTCGATAATATCGGCCTGCCAATATTATCGGCCGATAAATGCTTTAAAATGTAATATCGGAAAATATCGGTATCGTTTTTTAAATTATCTGTATCGTTTTTTTTTTTTTTTAAATCAACATAAAAAACACAAGATACACTTACAATTAGTGCACCAACCCAAAAAACCTCCCTCCCCCATTTACGTCACACTGATTCACATTGTAAGAACGTTATGACAGGCCGCCTTAAAAAACGGAATGGAATTTAACATTTTTTTTACTGAATGAGACACCCAGAATGTACATGAAAATGAAGAATGTGGGATTTACGATATTAACTATGAAGGATAAAACACTGAATGTTGACAACATATAAACGTCACACCCCCTCTCCATCCACATATTTTACAATCAAGCGAAACGCAGCAAAAATGCAACAAACAGCGAAACATGAACGCGAAGGTTAAAAAAAAACGAAAAAAAAAAACGTCACACTGATTCACATTGTAAAAACGTTATGACGGGCCTCCTTAAAAAACGGAATGGAATTTTAATTTTTTTTTTACAGAATAAGACACCCAGAATGTACATGAAAATAAAGAATGTGGGATTTACAATATTAACTATAACTGATAAAACACTGAATATTGACAACATATAAACGTCACACCCCCTCTCCATCCACATATTTTACAATCAAGCGAAACGCAACAAAAATGCAACAAACAGCGAAACATGAACGCGAAGGTTAAAAAAAAACGAAAAAAAAAAAACGTCACACTGATTCACATTGTAAAAACGTTATGACGGACCGCTTTAAAAAACGGAATGGAATTTTAAATTTTTTTTACAGAATAAGACACCCAGAATGTACATGAAAATACAGAATGTGGGATTTACAATATTAACTACAACTGATAAAACACTGAATTTTGACAACATATGAACGTCACACCCCCTCTCCATCCACATATTTTACAATCAAGCAAAATGCAACAACAATGCAACAAACTTTGAAACATGAATGCGAAGGTTAAAAAAAACAAAAAACGTCACACTGATTCACATTGTAAAAACATTATGACAGACCGCCTTAAAAGACGGAATGGAATTTAATTTTTTTTTTACTGAATGAGACACCCAGAATGTACATGAAAATAAAGAATGTAAACTATGAAGGATAAAACACTGAATATTGACAACACATGAACGTCACACCCCCTCTCCATCCACATATTTTACAATCAAGCGAAACGCAACAAAAATGCAACAAACAGCGAAACATGAACGCGAAGGTTAAAAAAAACAAAAAAAGTCACACTGATTCACATTCTAAAAACGTTATGACAGACCGCCTTAAAAAAGAAAATGACATTTTTTATTTTTTTTTACTGAATGAGACACCCAGAATGTACATGAAAATAAAGAATGTGGGATTTACAATATTAACTATGAAGGATAAAACACTGAATATTGACAACATATGAACGTTACACCCCCTCCATCAACATTTTACAATCAAGCGAAATGCAACAAAAAATGCAACAAAAAGCGAAACATGAACGCAAAGGTTAAAAAAATTAAAATAAATAAAAAGTCACACTGATTCACATTGTAAAAACGTTATGACACACCGCCTTAAAAAAACGGAATGGAATTTTACATTTTATTTACTGAATGAGACACCCAGAATGTACATGAAAATAAAGAATGTGGGATTTGCAATATTAACTATGGAGGATAAAACACTGAATATTGACAACATATAAACGTCACACCCCCTTTTAATCGATATATTTTATAATCAAGCGAAACGCAGCAAAAATGCAACAAACAGCGAAACATGAACGCGAAGGTTAAAAAAAACAAAAAACGTCACACTGATTCAAATTGTAAAAACGTTATGACAGACCGCCTTAAAAAAGAAAATGACATTTTTTTTTTTTTTTACTGAATGAGACACCCAGAATGTACATGAAAATAAAGAATGTGGGATTTACAATATTAACTATGAAGGATAAAACACTGAATATTGACAACATATGAACGTTACACCCCTCCATCAACATTTTACAATCAAGCGAAATGCAACAAAAAATGCAACAAAAAATGCAACAAAAAGCGAAACATGAACGCAAAGGTTAAAAGAATAAAAATAAATAAAAAGTCACACTGATTCACGTTGTAAAAACGTTATGACACACCGCCTTAAAAAACGGAATGGAATTTTACATTTTATTTACTGAATGAGACACCCAGAATGTACATGAAAAAAAAGAATGTGGGATTTGCAATATTAACTAAGGAGGATAAAACACTGAATATTGACAACATATAAACGTCACACCCCCTCTCCATCCACATATTTTACAATCAAGCGAAACGCAACAAAAAACGCAACAAACAGCGAAACATGAACGCGAAGGTTAAAAAAAACAAAAAACGTCACACTGATTCACATTGTAAAAACGTTATGACAGACCGCCTTAAAAAAGAAAATGAATGAGACACCCAGAATGTACATGAAAATAAAGAATGTGGGATTTACAATATTAACTATGAAGGATAAAACAGTGAATATTGACAACATATGAACGTTACACCCCCTCCATCAAAATTTTACAATCAAGCGAAACGCAACAAAAATGCAACAAACAGCGAAACATGAACGCGAAGGGTAAAAAAAAAAAAACCATCACACTGATTCACATTGTAAAAATGTTATGACAGACCGCCTTAAAAAACGGAATGGAATTTTACATTTTATTTACTGAATGAGACACCCAGAATGTACATGAAAATAAAGAATGTGGGATTTGCAATATTAACTAAGGAGGATAAAACACTGAATATTGACAACATATAAACGTCACACCCCCTCTCCATCCACATATTTTACAATCAAGCGAAACGCAACAAAAATGCAACAAACAGCGAAACATGAACGCGAAGGGTAAAAAAAACCCCATCACACTGATTCACATTGTAAAAACGTTATGACACACCGCCTTAAAAAACAGAATGGAATTTTTCATTTTTTTTACGGAATGAGACACCCAGAATGTACATGAAAATAAAGAATGTGGGATTTACAATATAAACTATGAAGGATAAAACATTGAATATTGACAACATATAAACGTCACCCCCACCCCCTCTCCATCCACATATTTTACAATCACGCGAAACGCAGCAAAAATGCAACAAACAGCGAAACATGAACGCGAAGGTTAAACAAAAACGAAGAAAAAAAAACGTCACACTGATTCACATTGTAAAAACGTTATGACGGACCGCTTTAAAAAACGGAATGGAATTTTAAATTTTTTTTACAGAATAAGACACCCAGAATGTACATGAAAATACAGAATGTGGGATTTACAATATTAACTATAACTGATAAAACACTGAATATTGACAACATATGAACGTCACACCCCCTCTCCATCCACATATTTTACAATCAAGCGAAACGCAACAAAAATGCAACAAACAGCGAAACATGAACGCGAAGGTTAAAAAAAACAAAAAACGTCACACTGATTCACATTGTAAAAACGTTATGACAGACCGCCTTAAAAAAGAAAATGACATTTTTTTTTTTTACTGAATGAGACACCCAGAATGTACATGAAAATAAAGAATGTGGGATTTACAATATTAACTATGAAGGATAAAACACTGAATATTGACAACATATGAACGTTACACCCCCTCCATCAACATATTTTACAATCAAGCGAAATGCAACAAAAAATGCAACAAAAAGCGAAAGATGAACGCAAAGGTTAAAAGAATAAAAATAAATAAAAAGTCACACTGATTCACATTGTAAAAACGTTATGACACACCGCCTTAAAAAACGGAATGGAATTTTACATTTTATTTACTGAATGAGACACCCAGAATGTACATGAACATAAAGAATGTGGGATTTGCAATATTAACTATGGAGGATAAAACACTGAATATTGACAACATATAAACGTCACACCCCCTCTCCATCCACATATTTTACAATCAAGCGAAACGCAACAAAAATGCAACAAACAGCGAAACATGAACGCGAAGGTTAAAAAAAAAAACTTCACACTTGTTCACATTGTAGCTAATGTGGTTGCTGCGTGTGCAAACTAAAGCCATTATTCGTATCTCCGACGTGTTCCCTCCTGCTTCAGCAGACCGCGGCGCTTAGCAACCCGTCCTCTCGCACAAATGACATGTAAGGCAGGGAATGTTTGGCCAGAATGTGTTTTGAAGGACTTTTAATTGCTGCCTGGATTATGTTCCATCTCTTAAAGTGGCTGGCAAGCAGTCGGGCAACATGTCCGTCTGTCTATGGTGCCTTTTTTCCCCCACCGCTGGATGGGCAGCCGTGTTATTTTACAAGACTTGTCTATATTCAAATTAGGATCATGTTGAAGGTAATATACAGTTTGCTTGATTACGACACTGAAAATGATTTGCCACTTGCCAAGGTTTAAAAGTTTAGAAGTTTCCCTCGATTTTCCTTACTTTTAGACAGTGACTTTACATCAGAGCTGGGCAAATATTTTCACTCGGGGGCCACATTGAGAGAGAAAAATGTGTCTGGAGGGGCCAATGTGTATAAATTATATATACACACTTAGCTGTGTATACAGTACAGGTCGAAAGTTTGGACACACCTTCTCATTCAATGGGTTTTCATTATTTTCATGACTATTTACATTGTAGATTGTCCCTGAAGGCATCAAAACTATGAATGAACACATGTGGGGTTATGTACTTAACAAAAAAAAAAGGTGAACAAACTGAAACCATGTTTTATATTCTAGTGTCTTCAAAATAGCCACCCTTTGCTCCGATTATTTTTTTGCACACTCTTGGCATTCTCTCGATAAGTGTTGGAATAATTGTATCTAAGTTATCACAATACTTTGAGTTGAAATGAGAAGACAAACGTTGTCCTTGAACCTACCAAGAAGAAGGCTTGTAAAACTCCACTGTGTCGGATGGGGAGCAACATGAAGGTGTTCTGTTTCTTTCATGTGTTGTAATCAACAGAAAATATATTGTCTTGACCCAAGAACCACAAAAGCGAAGAGGAAGCAGGACCAGACTTCTTTGAACTGTTTTACGACCTTTTCTGGGAACTGTTCTGTAACCAAAGGCAACGCTGTTTACGACCCATGTCCCTTAGAAACAGCTGTTGCCAAGTAATCAGGGAAAGTCCAAATAAAAAGAGGTGGCGTACAATCTTTCGCCAGAGCGTGTTGAGACACTGTTCAAGGGTACAGTGTCCAGGCGTCTCTCCTCAAATTGAGACCAATTTAATTCTGTCTCTGTTTAATTCTTTGCTTTTGTCTGTTTTAATAGATGTCATCGATGTTTAAACCTGACAATAAGCTTCAAGAGGTAGTCACCTGAAATGGTTTTCACTTCACAGGTGTGCTTGAAGCTCATCAAGAGAATGCCAAGAGTGTGCAAAGCAGTAATCCGAGCATATTTTAATGTTGGTCATTATGGTGCTACTTGGAGAGCCACATTTTCTCAGAGGTGGAACTTGGTGAAAAGGGGTTGAGAACCACTGTTCTAGATATGCAAATCTTAATTTAGGATGTCTTATCGAGTTAATTCAAATCATTTCATTAGTTTTTAGTACGTTTTCTCCAGAATCTAGTCCTTTTGTCATATTTTGTCAGTTCTTTTTTTTGCAGTGTAGAGAATTGCAAACACATCGAGTCCTTTAAAGGGGATCTTTTAGGTGAAGAATGGAAATCGATTCGGAGTCGTGAGCCATTCGTTCGGGAGTCGTTTTTTTTAATGCACATGCAGATACGCTGAAAATGAGTCCGAGTTACAGAAAACTTAGAAAAACAACAATTGTATTCACTTAAAAATATATAATACAGTGCATATACATTAGGTCAGGAAAAAAACACAAGAGGCTATATCATCCCTACAAGCCTGTTTCGCAGGGATTTTATTCCCCTGACGTGCAGGGAAACTTGGGAAACAGGCTTGATTCTATTCATAATCAAATCTCGATTCAAAACGATTCTCGATTCAAACTGATTTTTGCAATGCATTATTTGGTATAATAATAACAACATTTTAACAAAACAGAATACAATCCCCTGACGAGCAGAAACCTGGGAAATAGGCTTGATTCATTTAATAATCGAATCTCAATTCAAAACGATTCTCAATTCAAACTGATTTTTGCAATGTATTATTTGGTATAATAACAACAACACCTTAACAAAACAGAATACAATCCCCTGACAATGGGAAACCTGGGAAACAGGCTTGTAGGGATGACATAGCCTCTTGTGTTTTTTCCTGACCTAAGGTATATTCCGCTCCACCCCGGTATTGAGCACCGTATAACGGATAAACCACAGAAACCTCGACTTTAATACAGTATATACATTGGAAAGAGTATGGCCAGACAAGTTCTTAAATAATTGGTCAAAAGCCCCTTACGTGACTACAGGGCGCCATGTTTGGGACCGAATCTCAAACCAAGTTGTCCATACTTCTCTATAGGCGGCTCTAAACCCCCCCACCCCCCACCAAATCCAATTATTCAAATAATTGTTGCGGCCCTAGTCTTCAACTAAATACAGTGGAACTTAATTAGTTCTTCAGCATGGTTTGCCAACCCAAAAGTTTGTATAATGAAGCAGAGTTCCCCATAAGAATCAATGTAAACGTGAATAATTGGTTCTACAGCACATGCGTCAAACTCGAGGCCCGGGGGGCTAGATCCGGCCCGGCACGTCATTTAAGGTGGCCCGTTAAATCCTGGGAATAATGTGCATAGTTTATCTTACTAAATGATTTCATTGTTTACATTTTGACAGAAAAAAAAAATGTATGTAATACAGGAAATTTCATATGTTTTAAACTTTGATGTATATACAAATATTAAATTGTTATTGGTGTGAATCCTTGGGCACCTCGCCATTCAATTCCGATTTTTAACGGTGAGGATTTGATTCATAATCTATTCTCAATTCAAATTGATTTTTGCAATGTGTTATTTGGTATAATAGAGATAGGATAGGTTTTTATTGTCATTGCAACAAGTACAACAAAACTATGTTTTCAGCACAAACCCGTTCAAGATTAGACAAACAAACAGTGTACGGGGTTACAGAACACGAACGCTGATGGGTCGCCACGAGGCGCCCCGTAAAAGGTGGGGAAAAAGGTAAAACGCTGGGGAAGAAGATGAGTAAAAAAATACAATCTAGACTGGGCTCCTAAGGGGGCCTAGTCTGGAGTGGAAAAAACCCCCAAAAAAACCTCCATGCCATGCACACACAAACATGTTACATATAATCACGACAACTCGCAACAGAGGGGGGGTGGGGGGGGGAGTTGGGGCCCTGGAGGTCGACTGCTGCTATAAAGCGCTGCCAGCCGTCCATCACCCCGAAGGGGAATCAAGCGGTGGTGAAGGCGTGGGGTGGGGGAGGGGTTGTATGTGTGTGTATATGCCCATTTTCTTGGGTGTGTTGATGTAGTGTCCATAGGCCTGGGGCCGTTCTGCATGCAAGCAAAAGTTCGACTCCAGGTGTCGTTGAGGAGGGAGGGAGGTCAAAAGCGTCCACCATTGAGGTGTCCTCGGGGGATGTTTTCAGAACAGCGTGCTCCTGTTGCTGCAGCGTCAAGGCCATAGGGTTTTGGTTTTTCCGCGAGCAGACATTATAATGGCTTGTCTGTTCTATTCGTCCATGCTGGCCCTCATATCCAATGTTTCCCTTTCAACCAATATTTCCATGATGTGATCCATCTTGCGATTCAGTTCAGAAATCGCCCCAGTGTGTGATCCCACAGCCCGGCCCAAACCTTCCATTGTGACGAACAGCCTTTGGGCCCCTTGAGTGGCTGCCATCGTCGTACCAATTTGACGATACACCGGAGCAATGCCCAGCTCAATCAATAGGTGCCCCGCGATCACAGTTCCAAATAGGTTGATGTCTTCCACGTCCTCGATGGACAGGACTGAGAGGCACATGATTCTCCATTTGTCCCAGGAATCTCTCACGTACGCCGCATCAATTGTTCCATCATGGCAGCCAGGCTCCCCAGAACCTCTTTTCCTCATCGAAAAGATCTTGTCAATTGAGTAGAGTCCAGCTGATCATTCCCATGTCTGATGTTTGGATTTGGAGGACAGCGCAAAGAAAGAGGCTTCAAAAAAGTGTAGACAAGACAAAACAAAGAGAACAAGCAGGGAGAAGAAGGGAGTGGAGAGAAAAAAATGCGACCGCCCTCACCAAAAGCAAGACAGAAAAAAATAAAAAAATACAACAAAATAAAAAAATAATAACAACACCTTAACAAAACAGCGTACAGGTTACAAAATCTCCTTTTGGTTGCTGACGTATGACACATACGTGCACCAAGTAAGCATAGAGATGGCCTAAAAAATAATCATTTTTTATTATTATTTTGTCCAAAAAATACAATGAATTTGATTATTGAAAGTTACTACAACAATAAAAAAAATCGGGATTCGAATGTGACAAACATTTTTTTAGCACCCCTAATTATTATATACCGTATTATAGTTTGTAAAAATAACAATAAATACTTAAATATCTGCTTGTCACCTGGACTTACGATTTCAAAGCAAGTTATCCATCAATTTGTACGCACAAAAATCAAATAACCAAATGCATAGGCAATAATATAATGATTATTTTTGTATATTGTAACATTCACTGTTACAAGCGGCCCTCTGAAGGCAGACATGTGGCTCTCCATGAAAACAAGTTCGACAACCCTTTTCCACAGCCTTGACAAATGTCCCTATTTTATATTTAAAGAAATGCACACTTTGAAGATGATGATATGATGTGCATATATATATATATATATATATATATATATATATATATATATATATATATATATATATATATATATATATATATATATATATATAGGCCCATTTCCAGCAACTATCACTCCAGTGTTCTAATGGTACAATGTGTTTGCTCATTGGCTCAGAAGGCTAATTGATGATTAGAAAACCCTTGTGCAATCATGTTCACACATCTGAAAACAGTTTAGCTCGTTACAGAAGCTACAAAACTGACCTTCCTTTGAGCAGATTGAGTTTCTGGAGCATCACATTTGTGGGGTCAATTAAACGCTCAAAATGGCCAGAAAAAGACAACTTTCATCTGAAACTCGACAGTCTATTCTTGTTCTTAGAAATGAAGGCTATTCCACAAAATTGTTTGGGTGACCCCAAACTTTTGAACGGTAGTGTATATATATATATATATATATATATATATATATATATATATATATATATATATATATATATATATATATATATATATATATATATATATATAAATATTGTGGCTCAACAATCTCTTTTTATTATCCAAAAAACACAACAACAATAGCCAGCTTAACTGTCAATGTGTGCACACACAAAAATGCTACAATGAAAAACAAACAAAGGAAAATCCTGTTTACCTTGTGTCCTTGTGTGGGTGTGTATTTGTGGCATTTGAATAGTCTGAGATTTTTGAAGTTGTAAACGACAATCTTTCATCGGCTTGTGTCCCGGTTGTGCCTTCTTCTCAGCTGTATTATACGTCCACTTAAGGATATTTCCCCCCCCCCAAAAGCCTGGTCTTAAAACAATTAAAAACCTCCCCTTCATCGATACATTTCTTGGAGTGCTTGATGAAGGGTGAGCCTTTTCGCAAATAACAGCCTCGGAAATGCAATCAATGTATATTTTATGCTGCCTTTTTTTTTTTTTTTGCAGCTGTTACATGTACTGTAATATTGTACATGGTAATTGTGTCTCATATTAAAACAGATGACAGCCAAATGGACTTTGCTGTTTTATTTTCAATGAAACAATACAAAATACGTACTCATATAGTAGCACAGTTGTTATTAGTGAGAATATACTTATTTTAAGGTATTTTTTGGGTTCATTGAGGTTAGCAAATTATACTTGTTTTGGAAAGTCTCGACAAGCCAAATTTTCTTGTTCTATTGGCAGATAATTTTGCTTAGTTCAAATAAAATACCCCTCATTTTTGTATTTTTAGGGTCCGCACAGGACCTTTTCAAAAGGAATCCCAAAGGGAGTCCTTTTGCAATGGGACGAAAGGACCCAATTGAATTTGTAATGTTTATTATTCTTCTTCTTCTTCTTCTTCTTCTTCTTCTTCTTCTTCTTCTTCTTCTTCTACCGGCCGCCTCTTCGAGCAGCAATTTGACCCACTTAACATGCTCTAAAACTCACCAAATTTGACACACAAATCAGGACCTGCGAAAATTGCAAGTTAATAACAAAACCAAACCCCAAAAATAATAATTGCGCTCTAGCGCCCCCTAGGAAAAAATAAAAACAAACTGCCTGTAACTCCCACTAGGACATGAAACAAAAACCTCTATGTAGGTCAGACTTAGACCTACATTTCATAATTTTACATCCTCGGGCAAAAACCAACAGGAAGTTGGCAATTTCCCCTTCAAGACAAAATTGTACTAAAAAAACTCGTTTTTGCCTCTTTGAGCTGTAATTTGACCCCCTTAAAATACTTCAAAACTCACCAAACTTCTTACACACATTGGGACTGGTGGAATTTAAGATCTAAAAAAAAAACCGAACCCCAAAACTCAAAATTGTGCACTACATAATTTTTGCAAAAAACAGAGAAAAAACTGCTCCTCAGAGGAAAACTCTGACAAAACTGCTTGTAACTTCCGGTAGGAACGTCTTAGAGACATGAAACAAATACCTCTTTGTAGGTCTTGCCTAGACCTACATTTCATAGATTGACATCCTTCAGCGAAAATCAACAGGAAGTTTGCTATTCCTCCTTCAAAACAAAATTTTTGTTACAAACGGTCACCAAACATCAAACGTTATCTCCTCTGAGCGCGTTTGTCGTTTCGGCTTCAAACTGATACAGGAGAGAGATTGAACCCTTCTGATTATACGTTCTGTACGGATTTTTGATAAGTGCTACCGTTTTGATTTTACGAGCCTTCAAAGACCCGCAGCACTAAAGTTGCTCCGGTGCCAAAAATGACAACGAAAATGCAATTAGACCTTCCTTGTCCTCAATACACACAATACCCTATAATGACAATGTGAACTCAGACACAACTTCCTCTAACTCCCAGTACGAATATCGTAGAGACACGAAACAAAAACCTCTATGTAGATCTCACCTTGGACTACCACTGGACAGAAGTATTGGGACACCTAGGACTAGCACCTGCCAAAAGGCGGACCCGACCAATGCTGCTTGCAGCTTTAATTTTTTCTTGTTTTTGAACACTGACTTTTTGCAGTGAAGGACTGTTTTCACTGCTGGACTCTAGAAAGAGGTTCCGCAGCCTCCGTAGCAGAACCTCCAGGTTCTGCAACAGCTTCTTTCCTCAGGCCATAAGACTCTTGAACGCATCATAATAATCCCCTCAATTCCCCCCCAAAAATGGATTAACTCGCTGGAATATAAAGACAATATAACATACACCCATAAACGTGGATTAATATGCAAAAGTGCAATATATTTATCTGTGTCAGGTTCAAACACTGATGACATCTATTAAACAAGACAAGAAGCAAAGAATTAAACAGAGACCGAATTGGGTGTGTTGATGTAGTGTCCTTAGGCCTGGGGCCGTTCTGAATGCAAGCAAAAGTTCGACTCCAGGTGTCGTTGAGGAGGGAGGGAGGTCAAAAGCGTCCACCATTGAAGTGTCCTCGGGGGATGTTTTCAGAACAGCGTGCTCCTGTTGTTGCAGCGTCAAGGCCGTAGGATTTTTGTTTTTCCGCGAGCAGACATTATAGTGGCTTGTCTGTTCTATTCGTCCATGCTGGCCCTCATATCCAATTTTTCCCTTTCAACCAATATTTCCATGATGTGATCCATCTTGCGATTCAGTTCAGAAATCGCCCCAGTCTGTGATCCCACAGCCCGGCCCAAAACCTTCCATTGTGACGAACAGCCAATTTGGCTCAATTTGAGGAGAGACACGCATGGACACTGTACCCTTGCACAGTGTCTCAGCACGCTCTGGCGAAAGATTGTACACCTCCTCCTTTATTTGGAATCTCTCGGACCACATGGCAACAGCTGCTTCTAAGGGACGAGGTCGTAAACAGTTCACAGAAAAGGTCGTAAAAAAAGAGTTCAAAAAGAGGTTCGTAAAACAGTTGAAAAAGGAGGTTCAAAAAGAGGTCTTTTGGAAATTGGGCAGATCCTGCCTTCTCTTATTATTCTAACATTTTGTACAGTAATGTATTTATTTATATCTTCACATTATTGCTATGTTATCTTGCACTACAACGAGCTAATGCAACACAATTTTGTTCTTATCCGTACCGTAAAGTTCAAATTTGAAAGACAATAAAGAGGAAGTCGAAGTCTTTGTGTTTCACTCTTTGTTTTGTTTCGACAGCATGGAGTCGCACTTTTGCTCAGCGGTGAATTGGTTTGATCTTATTGCGCTGTAAAAAAAAAAGAAAAAAAGGAGAGCGGTGGGAAGTAAGCAATAAAAGTCCGCAGCCTTGCTTTGCATACCAGGCCCCGCTAATGGCCACCGCCAATTTCCTCCTTTGGTCATGTTCCCCAATTGATGTGCAATCCCGCTCCCGCGCCTGCACAGAGACTCTATAGTCACACTCTGCCGCTTTCAAGCCAAGCTCCATTTTTACTTTGGGAGTTTAATTTAATTTTATTTTTTTATGTCCCGCTCTCCTATTACCATAGTAGCCGTGGGGTTATGCTTCACCATCAAGGCTCGCATCCGCTTTATGTTTGCGTCCATCAAAAAGCCGGCGGCAGGCGTGTTTTTTTTTTTTTTTGAAAGCGACACGGCCCCGTGTGTTAAATCATGTAGTGTCAATAAATAAAGCTCGGGGTGACGTCATTCCACGCCACACACTGCAAAAAGTCAGTGTTCAAAAACAAGAAAAAAACACACAAAAATGAGGGGTATTTTATTTGAACTACCGTATTTTCCGCACTATAAGGCGCACCTAAAAACCTCCAATTTTGTCAAAAGCTGACAATGCGCCTTATAATCCGATGCACCTTATATATGGACAATATTGAGCCACAACAGGTCTCGCAACTACGGGATGCATAATGTAACCCCAGCCTCTACTGTAGCGTCTATTCTATGCGCCTTATAATGCGGTGCGCCTTATATATGAACAACGTTTTAAAATAGGCCATTCATTGAAGGTGCGCCTTATAATCCAGTGCGCCTTATAGTGCGGAAAAACGGTAAGCAAAATTATCTGCCAATAGAACAAGAAAATTTGGCTTGTCAAAACTTTCCAAAACAAGTAAAATTAGCTAACCTCAATCAACCCAAAAATACCTTAAAATAAGTATATTCTCACTAATAACAAGTGCACTTTTCTTGGTAAATATGTTGAAAAATATTACTAATTTAAGTAAATGCTAGTGCCATTATCTTGACATAATGATATGCGCTCGGCATTACATTTCTTGAAACCAGCAAATTTATACTAAAAACGTATTTATTGTTCTTAATGGAAAGGCAACAAGGCAACCGCTTGTTACTCTCGGGGTCTCCTAGCCGCTCAGGAAAATCATATTGTCTAAAAATGCATTTTTCCATCGATAACATGACATCATCGTGTCAAGTGCGTCCTCTTTCAGTCAATTAGTGCGCATATATACAGCCCGGCCCCCGGCCAATTTTTTTTTCAATTGTACACTGCAAAAAGTCGGTGTTCAAAAACAAGAAAAAAACACTCAAAAATGAGGGGTATTTTATTTAAACTAAGCAAAATTATCTGCCAATAGAACAAGAAAATTTGGCTTGTCAAGACTTTCCAAAACAAGTAAAATTAGCTAACCTCAATGAACCCAAAAATACCTTAAAATAAGTATATTCTCACTAATAACAAGTGCACTTTTCTTGGTAGAAAAAAAAAAATTGACCGTTTTGCTCAATATGTTGAAAAATATTCTTAAATGAAGTAAATGCTAGTGCCATTATCTTGACATAATGATATGCGCTCGGCATTACATTTCTTGAAACCAGGAAATTTATACTAAAAACGTATTTATTGTTCTTAATGGAAAGGCAACAAGGCAACCGCTTGTTACTCTCGGGGTCTCCTAGCCACTCAGGCAAATCATATGGTCTAAAAATGCATTTTTCCATCGATAACATGACATCATCGCGTCAAGTGCGTCCTCTTTCAGTCAATTAGTGCGCATATACACAGCCCGGCCCCCGGCCAATTTTTTTTTCAATTGTACACTGCAAAAAGTCGGTGTTCAAAAACAAGAAAAAAACACTCAAAAATGAGGGGTATTTTATTTGAACTAAGCAAAATTATCTGCCAATAGAACAAGAAAATTTGGCTTGTCAAGACTTTCCAAAACAAGTAAAATTAGCTAACCTCAATGAACCCAAAAATACCTGAAAATGAGTATATTCTCACTAATAACAAGTGCACTTTTCTTGGTAGAAAAAAAAAAGAGACCTTTTTGCTCAATATGTTGAAAAATATTCTTAAATGAAGTAAATGCTAGTGCCATTATCTTGACATAATGATATGCGCTCGGCATTACATTTCTTGAAACCAGCAAATTTATACTAAAAACGTATTTATTGTTCTTAATGGAAAGGCAACAAGGCAACCGCTTGTTACTCTCGGGGTCTCCTAGCCACTCAGGCAAATCATATGGTCTAAAAATGCATTTTTTCATCGATAACATGACATCATCGCGTCAAGTGCGTCCTCTTTCAGTCAATTAGTGCGCATATATACAGCCCGGCCCCCGGCCAATTTTTTTTTCAATTGTACACTGCAAAAAGTCGGTGTTCAAAAACAAGAAAAAAACACTCAAAAATGAGGGGTATTTTATTTGAACTAAGCAAAATTATCTGCCAATAGAACAAGAAAATTTGGCTTGTCAAGACTTTCCAAAACAAGTAAAATTAGCTAACCTCAATGAACCCAAAAATACCTTAAAATAAGTATATTCTCACTAATAACAAGTGCACTTTTCTTGGTAGAAAAAAAAAAAATGACCGTTTTGCTCAATATGTTGAAAAATATTCTTAAATGAAGTAAATGCTAGTGCCATTATCTTGACATAATGATATGTGCTCGGCATTACATTTCTTGAAACCAGCAAATTTATAATAAAAACTTATTTATTGTTCTTAATGGAAAGGCAACAATGCAACCGCTTGTTACTCTCGGGGTCTCCTAGCCACTCAGGCAAATCATATTGTCTAAAAATGCATTTTTCCATCAATAACATGACATCATCGCGTCAAGTGCGTGCTTTTTCAGTCAACTAGTGCGCATATATACAGTCCGGCCCCCGGACAATTTTTTTTAATCGTACACTGCAAAATGTCAGTGTTCAAAAACAAGGAAAAAAAATACAAAAATGAGGGGTATTTTATTTGAACTAAGCAAAATTATCTGCCAATAGAACAAGAAAATTTGACTTGTCAAGACTTTCCAAAACAAGTAAAATTAGCTAACCTCAATGAACCCAAAAATACCTTAAAATAAGTAAATCCTCACTAATAACAAGTGCACTTTTCTTGGTAGAAAAAAAAGAGACCTTTTTGCTCAATATGTTGAAAAATATTCTTAAATGAAGTAAATGCTAGTGCCATTATCTTGACATAATGATATGTGCTCGGCATTACATTTCATGAAACCAGAAAATTTATATTAAAAACAAATGTATTGTTCTTAATGGAAAGGCAACAAGGCAACCGCTTGTTACTCTTGGGGTCTCCTAGCCACTCAGGCAAATCATATTGTCTAAAAATGCATTTTTCCATCGATAACATGACATCATCGCGCCAAGTGCGTGCTCTTTCAGTCAATTAGTGCGCATATATACAGCCCGGCCCCCGGCCAATTCTTTTTTAATTGTACATTGCAAAAAGTCAGTGTTCAAAAACAAGAAAAAAACACACAAAAATGAGGGGTATTTTATTTGAACTAAGCAAAATTATCTGCCAATAGAACAAGACAATTCGGCTTGTCAAGACTTTCCAAAACAAGTAAAATTAGCTAACCTCAATGAACCCCAAAATAGCTTAAAATAAGTATATTCTCACTAATAACAAGTGCACTTTTCTTGGTGGAAAAAAAAAATTGACCGTTTTGCTCAGTATGTTGAAAAATATTCTTAAATGAAGTAAATGCTAGTGCCATTATCTTGACATAATGATATGTGCTCAGCATTACATTTTTTGAAACCAGCAAATTTATACTAAAAACGTATGTATTGTTCTTAATGGAAAGGCAACAATGCAACCGCTTGTTACACTGCAAAAACTGAAATCTAAGTAAGATGAAATATCTCAAATAAGGGTGATATTTGCTTATTTTCTGTCTGATAAGATCATTCTTCTCACTAAGCAGATTTTATGTTAGAGTGTTTTACTTGTTTTAAGGGTTTTGGTCCTAAATGATCTCAGTAAGATATTATAGCTTGTAGCTGAGATTTGATGACCTATGTTGAGTAAAACATGCTTGAAACTAGAATATCAACTGTTGCAAAGCTGTGTCATCAACACTCACAAGTATAAAACTACTTTTTTAAAGTAATAATTTCTTACTTCAAGCTTGAAAAAAAATATCATGATGCAGAGCGCACATCATTATGTCAAGATAATGGCACTAGCATTTACTTAATTTAAGAATATTTTTCAACATATTGAGCAAAAAGGTCTCTTTTTTTTCTACCAAGAAAAGTGCACTTGTTATTAGTAAGAATATACTTATTTTAAGGTATTTTTGGGTTCATTGAGGTTAGTTAATTTTACTTGTTTTGGAAAGTCTTGACAAGCCAAATTTTCTTGTTCTATTGGCAGATAATTTTGCTTAGTTCAAGTAAAATACCCCTATTTTTTTATTATTTTTTTCTTGTTTTGGAAAGTCTTGACAAGCCGAATTGTCTTGTTCTTTTGGCAGATAATTTTGCTTAGTTCAAATAAAACACTCCTAATTTTTGTAATTTTTTATTCTTGTTTTTGAACACTGAATTTTTGCAGTGTACTCTCGCTCAGGCAAATCATATTGTCTAAAAATGCATTTTTCCATCCATAACATGACATCATTGCGTCAAATGCGTGCTCTTTCAGTCAATTAGTGCACATATATACAGCTCGGCCCCTGGCCAAATTTTTTTTTAATTGTAATTTTGAAGAATTTACCTGAATGTGCATGACCTATTTCTGTTCAAAATTGTTAGAAATGTCACATGTTAAATGTTTAAATATTAACTGTCGTATTTTTTATTGTTTCTTTGAAAATAAAACAGCAAAGTCCATTTGGCTGTTTTAATATGAGACACAATTGTGTCAAAGTCATGATTTTTTTTTTCAGGCTTAAAATAAGAAATTATTACTTTAAAAAAAGTACTTTTATACTTGTGAGTGTTGATGACGCAGCTTTGCAACAGTTGATATTCTAGTTTCAAGCATGTTTTACTCAATTTAGGTCATAAAATCTCAGCAACAAGCTGTAATATCTTACTGAGATCATTTAGGACCAAAACCCTTAAAACAAGTAAAACACTCTAACATAAAATCTGCTTAGTGAGAAGAATTATCTTATCGGACAGAAAATAAGCAAATGTCACCCTTAATTGTGATATTTAATCTTACTTAGATTTCAGTTTTTGCAGTGTAGAGTAGCCGATTGGTTAAGCTGATCTCCTAAAGCTTTAGTACAACTTGATAATATTCCAATTCTGTCTTGGTGGTCCTTCTTACTCAGCATATATGTCATCGAAAGAAGTTGGGATTGACTAGTGACTTAGATTCCCTAGGAGGAAGAACTGGTCGACGCAACACACTCTAACATAAAATCTGCTAAGTGAGAAGAATTATCTTATCAGACAGAAAATAAGCAAATATCACCCTTATTTGAGATATTTAATCTTACTTAGATTTCAGTTTTTGCAGTGTAGAGTAGCCTATATGAATGTATTGGTTAAGCTGATCTCCTAAAGCTTTAGTACAACTTGATAATATTCCAATTCTGTCTTGGTGGTCCTTCTTACTCAGCATATATGTCATCGAAAGAAGTTGGGATTGACCAGTGACTTAGATTCCCTAGGAGGAAGAACTGGTCGACGCAACACACTAACATAAAATCTGCTTAGTGAGAAGAATTATCTTATCAGACAGAAAATAAGCAAATATCACCCTTATTTGAGATATTTAATCTTACTTAGATTGCAGTTTTTGCAGTGTAGTGTCAATAAATAAAGCACGGGGTGACGCCATTCCACGCCACACAGGTGGCTCTGCAGGTTTTTGGTTTTTTTTGTAAGGCTACCCAGGGACAAAAACACACATGTCAGTCATACTTGTCAAGATTCCAATTTTCTCCCCACATCTCACACAACTTATTGGCTGCGGGGGACGCCGTCTCATGACGCAAGCTGATGCTTTTGTTCAGTCAAACAGCAGGGGGGGGGGGGGGGAAATGATAGAGAAAAAAAAAAGAAAAGAAAGAAAAAAGACAGGAGCGGGGACCGGAGCCAAGATAGAGCCCACTGTTGGGAATACGCTTCCGAGGTCTGTCCGTGAGCTGATAGCTACTTGCGTAATAGGCAGAGGGACCGCGGCGCCATTATCATACAGTATGTCCCGTTACATGTCCTTTTGGCTTTGTCCATCACGGCTGCACAGGACCGCTTTCGCCGCAACACAGGCAAATATACACTACATTGCCAAAAGTATTTGGCCACCTGCCTTGACTCACATATGAACTTGAAATGCCATCCCATGGAATTGTCCAAAATGTTTTGATATCCTAGAGCAGTGGTCCCCAACCTTTTTGTACTTGCCGACTTTTTTTTTGTACTTGAAAATCTGTCCCACGGACCGGGGGGATTGGGGGGTAGCAAAAAATTTTTTTTTTTTTTTTTTTTTTGGTCATAAACAAATACAACCATGTGAGCTTACGGACTGTATCCCTGCAGACTGTATTGATTTATATTGATATATAATGTATATATTGTGTTTTTTATGTTGATTTAATTAATTTTTTTTTTTTTTTTTTTTTTTTTAATTTCTTGTGCGCCCACGTGGTTGGGGACCACTGTCCTAGAGCATTCAAAGTTCCTTTCACTGCAACTAAAAAGTGGCCAAGCCCAACTCCTGAAAAAACAACCCCACACGATAATTCCTCCTCCACCAAATTTCGCACTCGGCACAATGCGGTCCGAAATGTAGCGTTCTCCTGGCAACCTCCAAACCCAGACTGGTCCATCAGATCGCCAGATGGAAAAGGGTGACCCATCAGTCCAGAGAACACATCTCCACTGCTCTAGAGTCCAGTGGCAACATGATTTACCACTTTGCATTGGACTTGGTGATTTATGGCTTAGATGCAGCTGCTCGGCCATGGAAACCCATTCCATGAAGCTCTCTGCGTACTGTACGTGGGCTAATTGGAAGGTCACATGAAGTTTGGAGCTCTGTATCAGAATCAGAATACCTTTATTGTCATTGTATGGAAACAACGGAATTGGACAGCAATCCAGCTCAGTGCTTTTAAAAAAACAACCTACCGTATTTTTCGGAGTATAAGTCGCTCCGGAGTATAAGTCGCACCGGCCGAAAATGCATAATAAAGAAGGTAAAAAACCATATATAAGTCGCACTGGAGTATAAGTCGCATTTTTTGGGGAAATTTATTTGATAAAACCCAACACCAAGAATAGATATTTGAAAGGCAAATTAAAATAAAAGAAGAATAGTGAACAACAGGCTGAATAAGTGTACGTTATATGAGGCATAAATAACCAACTGAGAACGTGCCTGGTATGTTAACGTAACATATTATGGTAAGAGTCATTCAAATAACTATAACATATAAAACATGCTATACGTTTACCAAACAATCTGTCACTCCTAATCGCTAAATCCCATGAAATGTGTGTGCTGATAAAAACAGGTGCGCTACATCACGGTGAGAACCTCAGGAAAAAGTGCATTTATTACAGATTTGACCACGTCGACAAACTTTGTTCACCCTTTGTCATTGAAGGCTGACACGCACAGCTGAAATGCATCCGTGGTTGATTGTGCCCATTTAAGTGTGCTGATGAAAACAGGTGCGCTACATTACGGTGAGGACATCAGGAAAAAGTGCATTTATTACAAATTGGACCACGTCGACGAACTTTGTTCACCTTTTGTCATTGAAGGCTGACACGCACAGCTGAAATGCATCCGTGGTTGATTGTGCCCATTTGCGTGTGCTGATAAAAAAACAGGTGCGCTACATCGCGGTGAGAACATCAGGAAAAAGTGCATTTATTACAGATTTGACCACGTCGACGAACTTTGTTCACCTTTTGTCATTGAAGGCTGACACACACAGCTGAAATGCACGTGGTTGATTGTGCCCATTTAAGTGTGCTGATAAAAACAGGTGCGCTACATTACGGTGAGAACCTCAGGAAAAAGTGCATTTATTACAAATTTGACCACGTCGACGAACTTTGTTCACCTCTTGTCATTGAAGGCTGACACGCACAGCTGAAATGCATCCGTGGTTGATTGTGCCCATTTAAGTGTGCTGATGAAAACAGGTGCGCTACATTATGGTGAGAACCTCAGGAAAAAGTGCATTTATTACAAATTTGACCACGTCGACAAACTTTGTTCACCTCTTGTCATTGAAGGCTGACACGCACAGCTGAAATGCACGTGGTTGATTGTGCCCATTTAAGTGTCCTGATAAAAACAGGTGCGCTACATTACGGTGAGAACCTCAGGAAAAAGTGCATTTATTACACATTTGACCACGTCGACGAACTTTGTTCACCTTTTGTCATTGAAGGCTGACATGCACAACTGAAATGCATCCGTGGTTGATTGTGCCCATTTAAGTGTGCTGATAAAAACAGGTGCGCTACATTACGGTGAGGACATCAGGAAAAAGTGCATTTATTACAAATTGGACCACGTCGACGAACTTTGTTCACCTTTTGTCATTGAAGGCTGACACGCACAGCTGAAATGCATCCGTGGTTGATTGTGCCCATTTGCGTGTGCTGATAAAAACTGGGTGTGCTACATTGCGGTGAGAACCTCAGGAAAAAGTGCATTTATTACAGATTTGACCACGTCGACGAACTTTGTTCACCTTTTGTCATTGAAGGCTGACACGCACAGCTGAAATGCATCCGTGGTTGATTGCGCCCATTTGTGTGTGCTGATAAAATCAGGTGCGGTACATTACGGTGAGAACCTCAGGAAAAAGTGCATTTATTACACATTTGACCACGTCGACGAACTTTGTTCACCTTTTGTCATTGAAGGCTGACACGCACAGCTGAAATGCATCCGTGGTTGATTGTGCCCATTTAAGTGTGCTGATAAAAACAGGTGCGGTACATTACGGTGAGGACATCAGGAAAAAGTGCAATTATTACAGACTTGACCACGTCGACGAACTTTGTTCACCTTTTGTCATTGAAGGCTGACACGCACAGCTGAAATGCACGTGGTTGATTGTGCCCATTTAAGTGTGCTGATAAAAACAGGTGCGCTACATTATGGTGAGAACCTCAGGAAAAAGTGCATTTATTACAAATTTGACCACGTCGACAAACTTTGTTCACCTCTTGTCATTGAAGGCTGACACGCACAGCTGAAATGCACGTGGTTGATTGTGCCCATTTAAGTGTCCTGATAAAAACAGGTGCGCTAGATTACGGTGAGAACCTCAGGAAAAAGTGCATTTATTACACATTTGACCACGTCGACGAACTTTGTTCACCTTTTGTCATTGAAGGCTGACATGCACAACTGAAATGCATCCGTGGTTGATTGTGCCCATTTAAGTGTGCTGATAAAAACAGGTGCGCTACATTACGGTGAGGACATCAGGAAAAAGTGCATTTATTACAAATTGGACCACGTCGACGAACTTTGTTCACCTTTTGTCATTGAAGGCTGACACGCACAGCTGAAATGCATCCGTGGTTGATTGTGCCCATTTGCGTGTGCTGATAAAAACTGGGTGCGCTACATTGCGGTGAGAACCTCAGGAAAAAGTGCATTTATTACAGATTTGACCACGTCGACGAACTTTGTTCACCTTTTGTCATTGAAGGCTGACACGCACAGCTGAAATGCATCCGTGGTTGATTGCGCCCATTTGTGTGTGCTGATAAAATCAGGTGCGGTACATTACGGTGAGAACCTCAGGAAAAAGTGCATTTATTACACATTTGACCACGTCGACGAACTTTGTTCACCTTTTGTCATTGAAGGCTGACACGCACAGCTGAAATGCATCCGTGGTTGATTGTGCCCATTTAAGTGTGCTGATAAAAACAGGTGCGGTACATTACGGTGAGGACATCAGGAAAAAGTGCAATTATTACAGACTTGACCACGTCGACGAACTTTGTTCACCTTTTGTCATTGAAGGCTGACACGCACAGCTGAAATGCATCAGTGGTTGATTGTGCCCATTTAAGTGTGCTGATGAAAACAGGTGCGCTACATTACGGTGAGGACATCAGGAAAAAGTGCATTTATTACAAATTGGACCACGTCGACAAACTTTGTTTACCCTCTGTCATTGAAGGCTAACACGCACAGCTGAAATGCATCCGTGGTTCATTGTGCCCATTTGCGTGTGCTGATAAAAACTGGGTGCGCTACATTGCGGTGAGAACATCAGGAAAAAGTGCATTTATTACAGATTTGACCACGTCGACGAACTTTGTTCACCTTTTGTCATTGAAGGCTGACTCGCACAGCTGAAATGCATCCGTGGTTGATTGTGCCCATTAAAGTGTGCTGATGAAAAACAGGTGCGCTACATTGCGGTGAGAACATCAGGAAAAAGTGCATTTATTACAGATTTGACCACGTCGACGAACTTTGTTCACCTTATGTCATTGAAGGCTGACACGCACAGCTGAAATGCATCCGTGGTTGATTGTGCCCATTTGTGTGCGCTGATAAAAACAGGTGCGCTACATTACGGTGAGGACATCAGGAAAAAGTGCATTTATTACAAATTGGACCACGTCGACAAACTTTGTTTACCCTCTGTCATTGAAGGCTAACACGCACAGCTGAAATGCATCCGTGGTTGATTGTGCCCATTTGTGTGCGCTGATAAAAAAACAGGTGCGCTACATCGCGGTGAGAACATCAGGAAAAAGTGTATTTATTACAGATTTGACCACGTCGACGAACTTTGTTCACCTTTTGTCATTGAAGGCTGACACGCACAGCTGAAATGCATCCGTGGTTGATTGTGCCCATTAAAGTGTGCTGATGAAAACAGGTGCGCTACATTACGGTGAGAACCTCAGGAAAAAGTGCATTTTTTACAAATTTGACCACGTCGACGAACTTTGTTCACCTTTTGTCATTGAAGGCTGACACGCACAGCTGAAATACATCCGTGGTTGATTGTGCCCATTAAAGTGTGCTGATGAAAACAGGTGCGCTACATTACGGTGAGAACCTCAGGAAAAAGTGCATTTATTACAGATTTGACCACGTCGACGAACTTTGTTCACCTTTTGTCATTGAAGGCTGACACGCACAGCTGAAATGCATCCGTGGTTCATTGTGCCCATTTGCGTGTGCTGATAAAAACTGGGTGTGCTACATTGCGGTGAGAACCTCAGGAAAAAGTGCATTTATTACAGATTTGACCACGTCGACAAACTTTGTTCACCTTTTGTCATTGAAGGCTGACACGCACAGCTGAAATGCACGTGGTTGATTGTGCCCATTTAAGTGTGCTGATAAAAACAGGTGCGCTACATTACAGTGAGGACATCAGGAAAAAGTGCATTTATTACACATTTGACCACGTCGACGAGCTTTGTTCACCTTTTGTCAGACACTCCCACTTCAATGAGGTTCTTGCTTTGACAAAAACAAACAAGCGGGGGAAGATTGACTGCGCCTGGCAGCGGCGATGCGGCGCGGCGCCAGCGGTCCGAGGACAATTCCCTTTAATAGTCCAGGTGCTGCGAGACTATTTACTGGGAGTGATCTGTGGTGCAAAATTCATCTTCAGCGCTCTTATTGCAGCGACGCCCTCACGGACTTGATTCAATTACGGCGTGCTTGTGATGCGCGGCGGACTCGGGAGGTGCGAGCTAATTCTTGTTCGCAAACAAAAACACACACACACACACACACACACACACACACACAGACAAACAAACCGCCCGCGCCGCGTTTGTTGTCGCCTTTCAACTTTTCCCGTGGCTTTGTGTTGTTTACTTATTCATGCCCGCGCTACCAAATCACCACGGGGTGTTCCTTTCTACTCGTTTTAGCGCAGCGTGAAAGCGATGTACGCGGCGCGTTTGACGCCCTACATACTGTACAGTTAGACACGATGATGCTTGGCACCAAGTGAGAGATTTTGAAAGAACCGCACTTTTATTTAAGTATTTTGCCTATCATTCACAATCCTTATGTACCGTTTTTTTCAAGACCATAGGGCGCACCGGATTATGAGGCGCACTGCCAATGAATGGTCCATTTTTGATCTTTTTTCATATATAAGGCGCACCGGATTACAGGGCGCATTAAAGGCCTACTGAAAGCCACTACTACCGACCACGCAGTCTGATAGTTTATACATCAATGATGAAATCTTAACATTGCAACACATGCCAAGTTAACTTATAAAGTGCAATTTTAAATTTCCCGCGAAACTTCCGGTTGAAAACGTCTAGGTATGATGACGTATGCGCGTGACATCAATCGTTGAAACGGAAGTATTCGGACACCATTGTATCCAATACAAAAAGCTCTGTTTTCATCGCAAAATTCCACAGTATTCTGGACATCTGTGTTGGTGAATCTTTTGCAATTTGTTTAATGAACAATGGAGACTGCAAAGAAGAAAGCTGTAGGTGGGATCGGTGTATTAGCGGCTGGCTGCAGCAACACAACCAGGAGGACTTTGACTCGGATAGCGGACGCGCTATCCGACGCTAGCCGGCGACCGCACCGATGATCGGGTGAAGTCCTTCGTCGCTCCGTCGATCGCTGGAACGCAGGTGAGCACGGGTGTTGATGAGCAGATGAGGGCTGGCTGGCGTAGGTGGATAGCTAATGTTTTTAGCATAGCTCTGTGAGGTCCTGTAGCTAAGTTAGCTTCAATGGCGTCGTTAGCGACAGCATTGTTAAGCTTCGCCAGGCTGGAAAGCATTAACCGTGTAGTTTTTCGGACTATAAGCCGCTACTTTTTCCCCTCGTTCTGGTCCCTGCGGCTTATACAAGGGTGCGGCTTATTTACGGCCTGTTCTTCTCCGACACCGACGAAGAGGATTTCGGTGGTTTTAGTACGCAGGAGGAAGACGATGACACAATGATTAAAGACTGACTTTTCATATACCGGTAGGCTGGTTATTTTGATAACGTACAGGCGAGCACTTTGTATTACTTTGCACCGTTGTATTATTTGTACTCTGCACGAATGCTGTTCGGCATTTCAAGGATGTGAAAGTTTGATTGAATGATTGAAAGATTTATTGTTAATAAATGGGACGCTTTGCGTTCCCAAACAGTCATCTCTGTCCCGACAATCCCCTCCGTGGTAGCAGGAACCCCTATATACTACGCTAATTACACATCAAAACCCTGCGGCTTATAGTCGGGTGCGGCTTATATATGGAGCAATCTGTATTTTCCCCTAAATTTAGCTGGTGCGGCTTATAGTCAGTCAATCAATCAATCAATCAATCAATGTTTATTTATATAGCCCTAAATCACAAGTGTCTCAAAGGGCTGTACAAGCCACAACGACATCCTCGGTACAGAGCCCACATACGGGCAAGGAAAAACTCACCCCAGTGGGACGTCGGTGAATGACTATGAGAAACCTTGGAGAGGACCGCATATGTGGGTAACCCCCCCCCCCCCTCTAGGGGAGACCGAAAGCAACAGATGTCGAGTGGGTCTGACATAACATTGTGAAAGTCCAGTCCACAGTGGATCCAACACATCAGCGGGAGTCCAGTCCACAGCGGGGCCAACAGGAAACCATCCCGAGCGGAGACGGGTCAGCAGCGCAGAGATGTCCCCAACCGATGCACAGGCTAGTGGTCCACCCGGGGTCCCGACTCTGGACAGCCAGCACTTCATCCATGGCCACCGGACCTATGCAACTCCCCCTCGCAAGGGACAGGGGAGAAGAGGAGAGAAGAAAAGAAACGGCAGATCAACTAGTCAGGTGCGGCTTATAGTCCGGAAATTACGGTAGTATTGTTGATTTTCTGTCTATCCTTCCAGTCAGGGGCTTATTTCTTTTGTTTCTATCTGCAGTTAAGCCCGATGCTATCACGTTAGCTCCGTAGCTAAAGTGCTTCGCCGATGTATTGTCGTGGAGATAAAAGTCACTGTGAATGTCCATTTCGCGTTCTCGACTCTCGTTTTCAAGAGGATATAGTATCCGAGGTGGTTTGAAATACAAATCCGTGATCCACAATAGAAAAAGGAGAAAGTGTGGAATCCAATGAGCCCTTGAAACCTAAGTTACGGTCAGAGCGAAAAAAGATACGTCCTGCACTGCACTCTAGTCCGTCACTCTCACGTTCCTCATCCACAAATCTTTCATCCTCGCTCAAATTAATGGGGTAATCGTCGCTTTCTCGGTCCGAATCGCTCTCGCTGCTGGTGTAAACAATGGGGAAATGTGAGCAGCCCTTCAACCTGTGACGTCACGCTACTTCCGGTACAGGCAAGGCCTTTTTTTTATCAGCGACCAAAAGTTGCGAACTTTATCGTCGATGTTCTCTACTAAATCCTTTCAGCAAAAATATGGCAATATCGCGAAATGATCAAGTATGACACTTAGAATGGATCTGCTATCCCCGTTTAAATAAAAAAAAATCAAAAGTGTGTATGGGAAACACTAAAGATTATTTTTTGGGATTATGCTAATTATTGTTCGGGAACAATGTGACAACCGAGGAACTTTCCTAGGAATTGTGCCTTTCCCTGGCCGGTTGTGCACCCTCAGACTTGTCCCTCCTGGGCATTTTTCATATGCTTTTATCAATAATTCACTCTACGCCCACATACAATTAAATCAATATTGAATTGTGCTTGTGAAGAAGAGGAACTGCAAGCACTTGGAGTACAAATAGCGCTGGAGGGCAGCTGGTTCTCGCTGAGACGGAGGCGTCTTCCCCCCACCTACCATAGCCTCTCCTTTCAGCATCACTGCAGTTTGGCACCATTTCCTGGTGTAAAAGGCGCTAATGAGTTCCAGTTATTTTTCTTTTCAAACCGGGTTTACTCGGTGGCAACCAGAGTTGGGCATCCTTCTTGCATTCCCATTCTCATGAAACCGCCCACATTTTTAAAAATCTCCATTCCTTGTTTTTGATGCCGAGTTCGCCAACCGGAAGGAATATCTACCACAGAGGCTTTTGAACTTTGCGTCTATAAACAACCCGGATGTTTCTTTTACTCTTTGTTCCGGAAGACACGACGTCCACAGTTTCCAAAAACAATTTGAAATGTGGACTCGTCGGACCACAGAACACTTTTCCACTTTACATCAGTCCATCTCAGATGAGCTCCGGCCCAGCTCTGGGTGTTGTTGATAAATGGCTTTCGCTTTGCATAGTAGAGCTTTAACTTGCACTTACAGATGTAGCGACCGATTGTAGTTACTGACGGCGGTTTTCTGAAGTGTTCCTGAGCCCATGTGGTGATATCCTTTACACACTGATGTCACTTTTTGATGCAGTACCTGTTGGAATAATTTATTTTACTCTTTGTTCCGGAAGACACGACGTCCACAGTTTCCAAAAACAATTTGAAATGTGGACTCGTCGGCCCACAGAACACTTTTCCACTTTGCATCAGTCCATCTCAGATGAGCTCCGGCCCAGCTCTGGGTGTTGTTGATAAATGGCTTTCGCTTTGCATAGTAGCATAGTAGAGCTTTTACTTGCACTTACAGATGTAGCGACCGATTGTAGTTACTGACGGCGGTTTTCTGAAGTGTTCCTGAGCCCATGTGGTGATATCCTTTACACACTGATTTCGCTTTTTGATGCAGTACTAAATTATCACAAAAAATGTTGTGTTCCTGACAAGAAGACAAAAGACTGTCTTTTGAAACCTACCAAGAGTAAGGCTCGTAAAACTCCACTGTGTAGGGGGGAGGGAGCAAGATGGTGTTCCTGCGTTCTCTCATGTATGGTAATCAACAGAAGAATGTTGTTCTGGCGGAGAGAACCAAGTATCTGCCCAATTTCCAGACGAACTCTTTTTGAAGTATTTTACAAACTCTTTTTCAACTATTTTATGGAACTCTCTTTGAACTATTTTATGGCACTATTTTACGACCTCTTCTTCTGAACTGTTCGGTAAACAAAGGCAACGCTGTTTACGACCCACTTCCCTCTGGAAGCAGCCGTGGTCAGGTGGGGGGAGAAAGTCCAATAAAGAAGGAGGAGTGCAATCTTTCGGCAGAGCGGGCTGGAGATTGTAGAAGGATACAATGTCCGGGCGACTCCCCTCAATATATTGAGTCCAAATTGAATTCTGTCTCTGTTTAATTCTTTGCCTCTTGTCTTGTTTAATAGATGTCATCAGTGTTTGAACCTGTGTCCGTAATATCATCATGGCACATGTTAACAGAAGGGTAGATAGAACATTTTAAAAACAGAAAGTAAGCAGATATTAACGGTAAATGAACAAGTAGATTAATATTTCATTTTCTACTGCTTGTGCGGGAATACTTTTCATAACATTTATAATCAAGTTTAAAGTATCGATATTTATATACTGCTTGAAAATAGCCCCGGAATCAATTCATAGTAAAGGTTTGACCCGGAATCAGGAATCGGAAACGAGGAACTGGAACAGGAAAGTACTGTATTATATAGTAGACTTTGCATGCAGTGGCAATTCTAAAGCGTTGGAAGGCAGGAGGTAGTCTTTGCCATTATGTTGAATGTGCTTAGTCTTTTCTCTCGTTGACCCCTTTATAGTGTTTTTAAACTGTATACTGTATTTTTTACAAAGCAGCTGTTTGATTGTAATGCACATCTTAATTGTATGTTCATTACCGAATTTTAGGGTGTTGAAATGGCCATGTACAATCGCTAATGCTACTCTTTAGCATGTCATTGGGAAATCCAATTAAAAAAAATCAAATTAGCATCAATCTAGCACATTTTAAAAAGTGGAGCCTTATTGTACTTTTCAGCGCCTTACGGGCATGGGAACTTGCAAACATTATCAAAGAGGCTGTCCGGTTGAGTTCGCTCTGTGTGCTTGACCGCTTGTTTCCCGGCCTCGTGCTTGAGTCGATGTAAACTCACTACACTGGTAGTTTTTAGCGCTTCCATAGTGAGTCTACTGGCAGATAGATATAAGTAAGAACTTTACACTACTTTATATTAGAAATGGCAACAGCGGACGATGAATGTCCCATAACAAGAAGATAGAAGTTTATCGACTACGGTATCGGCACAAACTACATTGGCGGACGTGCGCAAATTTTCAGGACTTATGCAGATCTCAAATACACATCAAAGTTTTGGTGTTGTTTACTGGTGTCATATTCCAGCCTACACGTATCTCTTATGTGTGACTGCCATCTACTGGTCACACTTATCATTACACCATGTACCAAAAAAAATAGCTTCGAGGTCGGTAAGCACAACCATAATTATTTCGTACAATAGGTGCACCGATTTATAAGGCTTGCAAGTGGACGCGACTTATCGAAATATGGCACCGTTTATGTTTACTCACTACACTGGTGGTTTTTAGCGCTTCCATAGCGAGTTTACTGACAAGTTAGAATGTTACGCTACTTTATATTAGTAATGGCAACAGCAGAGGGTGAATGCACCATAACAAGAAGATAGTGAAAAAGAAGAAGCTTATCGACGACTGTATCGGCATTGGCGGACGTGCGCAAATTTTCAGGACTTATGCAGATCTCGAAGATGTCGGATTCAAACACTGATGACATCCATTAAACAGACAAGAAGCAAGGAATCATGCAGAGACAGAGTTCAATTTGGCTCAATGAGGAGAGACGTTTGGGATTGCACGCTCAGTTACAATCTCCCACAACGCTCTGAGCTAACAGTCCCACGTGCTTCTGTATTTATTTGGGAGGTCCCTGGTTACATCACTCAGGCCGCCTCTAAAAGGAGTGGCCACACATTTCATGCAAAGCAGCTTACAGTACGCACAATACGTGACGGAATGTGCTGGGGCCTTGTGATTGCCTTGGCTCTGCTTCGTCTGCGTGCTGTCGGTCTTATCTTCGTTAGAATCCTTGAAGTCCTTGGCTGTTAGCGGGCTAAAACAAAGATAACATCTGCGGCTGAGGCCACCCCTCAGACAATAAGTTTTGTCCTTGCACAGATAGAAAAAGTACAGCTTGAGCACGATAGCTGATAACTATAGCAACGGACTTTAAGCATAAGAGTTGTGTGATAACTTGTTGTTGTTGTTGTTGTTTTTATCCAATTTGATTTTATTGTTTTATTTTGTACGGTGTCCTTGAGTGCCCAGAAAGGCGTTTTATAAATAAAATGTATTATTATTATTATTATTATACATAATTATTCTAACACAAATACACATCAAAGTTTTGGTGTTGTTTACTGGTGTCATATTTCAGTCTACACGTATCTCTTATGTGCAACTGCAATCTACAGGTCACACTTATAATTACACCATGTACCAAATAA
>NC_084736.1:10612629-10672629 GCF_033978785.1 Entelurus aequoreus | reverse complement strand
CGAAACAAACACACTTTAGGCAACACAAAAAGCAACTCCCTGTAAGCAAGCAGAGTTGTCTTTGAACATCTCGTGTAAGTCAATCGTGTCAAAAAATAACATTTTTAAATTTAATTTTTCATTTATAATGATTTAAGGCCTGCTATAGCTCAGCTGCTGGTAGAAGTGGTTAACTAATTTAGTCACACAGTTAAGAGGGACCCTGCTGTAAAATGTAAGAATTACATATACATACATACATACATATATATATATATATATATATATATATATATATATATATATATATATATATATATATATATATATATATATATATATATATATATATATATATATATATATATATATATATATACACACACACAGTATATACATATACACACACATATATACACATTTTTACAGTATATACATATACACACACATATATACACATTTTTACAGTATATACATATACCCACATATATACAGTATATTCATACACACACATATATACAGTATATACATATAAACACATATATACAGTATATTCATATACACACAGTATATACATATACCACATATACAGTATATACATATACACACATATACAGTATATACATATACACACAGTATATACTGTACATATACACACACAGTATATACATATACACACATATATACAGTATATTCATATACACACATATATACAGTATATACATATAAACACTTTGAGACACTTGTGATTTAGGGCTATATAAATAAACATTGATTGATTGATTGATATATACAGTATATTCATATACACACAGTATATACATATACCACATATACAGTATATACATATACACACAGTATATACATATACACACATATATACAGTATATACATATACACACACGTTTTACAGTATATACATATACACATATACACATTTTTACAGTATATACATACACATATATACAGTATATACATATACACATATATACAGTACATACATACATACATATATATCATAATTTAACAATATATTTTTTTACATAAGTTGCAAAAAATTATAATAATTTTACTTTAAAAACTGGCAGCTCAGTGACCATAATTTTACAGTAAAAGCAGTGTTTTTTTTTTTGTTTTTTTTTTGTTTTTTACAGCATATAAAAATGGACTAAATGGAATGGAAAAACAATACCACTGTTTTTACTGTAAAATTCAAGCAACAGAGCTACCAGTTTTTTTTTGTTTGTTTTTTTGCGTAAAATCTTATTTTAATGTTTTTTTGTTTGTTTTTTAATGTTTTAGCGTCTTACTGTATATGGAAAAAAAAACAGTACCAAAGTTGATTTTACCGTAAAAAACGTAGTCGCCGGAATTTAACCGTAAAGTCTATTGTCAATTTTACAGTCTACAATTTCGTAATTTTTTTTGGACATTATAAGTCAAGCAGATATTTAAGTACAGTATTTATCTTTATTTTAACAAAACATTTTTTTGGGGAATACATGATAACATTTTGATATTATTGAATTGTAAAATACATACATGCAGTACATGATTTTTTATGTCAAAATGGAAATACATATATATTTAGTAATAAAAGATTAAGCATTTTATTAACACATATTATTTATTATTCCCAGGCTTTCGCGGGCCACATAAAATAATGGGGCCAGGTTAAAACTTTGGAGCAATGTTCACAAAACAGGAAATAAGGACTAACGGATGTTCTAAAAGTAGTAGCGTATCAAATGTAACTAACCCCTACTTGTCACATGACTTATCTTTTGAAATTACATATAATTGCACCCCCCTATGTATCATGATGCTCACTCCACGTCAGACCCACATTGTGTCCACTTAACACTTCCCACACTTGTGTTACAATCTGTCGGTGCACAATGGAAGTTCTCCCAGTTGCAGTGTTGCCTCGCAGCCAACTGCATCCTCTCACCTTTTGTTTTGCAACACACCTCCTTTGTTTTGTTTTTTTTCTTTTTGCACAGGAATAAACATGCAGGCTGCTGAACACAATGACTAACACTCAAGGCTTTGGGGTTTTGAAAATTAATGTGCCGTGATAATGAGTTTCGGCGACGGCAAAACCACGCCTTGAGTGGGATCATTCGCCCTAATATGCACCTGCTTCTTCATGTTACTGCACACCTTTACGTTGTCACACCTGATCAGTTGGGTTTGCACGTATGTACACACTCATAAAAAAAACTAAAAAGGAAATAGCTGCTGTCTATTTTAAGATACATTTGCCTGCTGGGGGGGTTTCTGTACATTACTAATGTATGGCAATGGTTTAGCTCTTTTCAAACATGGTTTTACACTAAAGGGGCTGATGTTACCATTAGTGTACGAGCTAAACTAGCTTGGAACAACACCAAGAAATTAAATAATTAAAAAAATAAAAAAAATTAAAAAAAATAAAAAAAATTAAAAAAAGGTATGAAATTTGGACAATTAAGAAAAACAGTAATAATAATAAACAGGCAATTATATAAGGCACTTAGAGGGAAGAATCCGAATTGGTAAAGTTTAAGAAGTGAAAATCGAAGCATGTAACAATAAAAAGTAAGCTGATAATAACAGGAAATTAACAAGTGGATTAATAAGCGTCTAGAGCAGAGCTGGGCAAATATTTTGACTAAGGGGGGCCACATTGAGAGAACAAAATGTGTCTGGCGGGGCCAATGTGTGTATAAATGATATATACACATTTAGCTGTAAAAACCTGCTGTACAGTATGTGTATTTGGGTCTCTTTTTTTTTTAGCAAAAGTCACAATGTCCGATAGAATTCTAAAAACAGACCAACGCAAAAAAACGGAATATAATTTTACAGTTTTTTTTTACTGAATTTGACACCCACAATGCACTAAAATAAAGTGTGGTTTACAATATTAACTATGAGCAATAAAACACGGAATATTAACAACATATGAACATCGCTCCTCTTTTACTTCTCAGACCAGCTCCTCCATAGACATCTTTTACAATCAAACAAAATAACAAAAATGTAACAAACAGCAAAATATGAATGCAAAGTGTAATAAACACCTACAATATGATATATTATCAATTTTATGCAGCAATTTGTTGTAAAAATCTGCTGTACAGTATGTGTGTTTGGGTGCCTTTTTTTCCCCAGGAACACTAATACCAAAAGTCACAATGTCCGATAGAATTCTAAAAACAGACCAACTCAAAAAAACGGAATACAATTATACAGTTTTTTTTAACTAAATTTGACACCCAAAATGCACTAGAAGAAAGTGTGATTTACAATATTAACTATGAACAATAAAACACTGAATATTAACAACATATGAACATCGCTCCTCTTTTATTTCTCAGACCAGCTCCTCCATAGACATCTTTTACAATCAAGCAAAACATAACAAAAATGTAACAAACAGCAAAGTATGAATGCAAAGGGTAATAAACACCCACAATATGATAAATTATCACTTTTATGCAGAAATTTGTTGTAAAAATCTGCTGTACAGTATGTGTGTTTGGGTCCCTTTTTTTTCCGGAACACTAATACCAAAAGTCACAATGTCCGATAGAGTTGTAAAAACAGACCAATGCAACAAAACGGAATATAATTTTACAGTTTTTTTAACTGAATTTGACACGCAAAATGCACTAAAAGAAAGTGTGATTTACAATATTAACTATGAACAATAAAACACTGAATATTAACAACATATGAACATCGCTCCTCTTTTATTTCTCAGACCAGCTCCTCCATAGACATCTTTTACAATCAAGCAAAACATAACAAAAATGAAACAAACAGCAAAGTATGAATGCAAAGGGTAATAAACACCCACAATATGATAAATTATCACTTTTATGCAGAAATTTGTTGTAAAAATCTGCTGTACAGTATGTGTGTTTGGGTGCCTTTTTTTCCCAGGAACACTAATACCAAAAGTCACAATGTCCGATAGAGTTGTAAAAACAGACCAATGCAACAAAACGGAATATAATTTTACAGTTTTTTTAACTGAATTTGACACGCAAAATGCACTAAAAGAAAGTGGGATTCACAATATTAACTATGAACAATAAAACACTGAATATTAACAACATATGAACATCGCTCCTCTTTTACTTCTCAGACCAGCTCTTCCATTTTACAATCAAGCAAAACACAACACAAATGTCCTACACTGCAAAAAGTCAGTGTTCAAAAAAAAGATGTGGGGTATTTTATTTGAACTAAGCAAAATTATCTGCCAATAGAACAAGAAAATTCGGCTTGTCAAGACTTTCCAAAACAAGTAAAATTAGCTAACCTCAATGAACCAAAAAATACCTTAAAATAAGTATATTCTCACTAATAACAAGTGCACTTTTCTTGGTAGGAAAAAAAAAAAAAAGACACCTTTTTGCTCAATATGTTGAAAAATATTCTTAAATTAAGTAAATGCTAGTGCCATTATCTTGACATAATGATATGCGCTCGGCATCATGATTTTTTTTTCATGCTTGAAGTAAGAAATTATTACTTTAAAAAAGTAGTTTTATACTTGTGAGTGTTGATGACACAGCTTTGCAACAGTTGATATTCTAGTTTCAAGCATGTTTTACTCAATATAGGTCATAAAACCTCAGCTACTAGCTGTAATATCTTACTGAGATCATTTAGGACCAAATCCCTTAAAACAAGTAAAACACTCTAACATCAAATCTGATTAGTGAAAATAACAATAATAATACTAATAATAATAGATTTTATTTGTAAAAAGCACTTTACATTGAGTAAACAACCTCAAAGTTCTACAGTGTATTAAAATAAAAAAATTAAAATTAAAAAATTAAAAAAATTAAAAAATAAAAACAATTTAAAAAATAAAAAAAATATAAAAAATAAAAAATATATATTTAAAAAAATTAAAAAAATAAAAATTAGAACAGCAAAATAGCTAAAACTAGCATGCATGTATAAAAAAAAAGGCTTTTTTTTTCAAAAAAGAAGGGTTTTTAAGCATCCACAGTCTGTGGTGCCCTCAGGTGGTCAGGGAGAGCGTTCCACAGACTGGGAGCGGCGGAGCAGAAAGCCCGGTCTCCCATTGTTCGTAGCTTTGTCCTCGGAGGTTGGAGGAGGTTAGCCTGGTGTCGTGAGGTGTCGTGTGGAGGATTTGGGGGTGAGTAGTAGTAAATAATTATCTAATCAGACAGAAAATAAGCAAATATCACCCTAATTTGAGATATTTAATCTTACTTAGATTTCAGTTTTTGCAGTGTACATCTTATTTTATTGAATGATACTTTGCTAAATAAAAACAATAAAAATGCCACCGTTGCGGGCGCTGTGCTGGCCGTTCAAACGACCTCCATCAAGGTAATAAGAATCCCCCGCCAACAGGATGTTTATCACGGCGCTGCCTTCACTTAAAAAGCCATTTGCTTGCCTCGAACAACGCTCGATGCCACGGCGGGGCCACCGGCGTCGGCCCCGCGGCGAGTTGATTGCAGGTAATTGTCGTCAGCGGGCCCTCCCAGCCGTAATCCACTTCCTGATTACATGTTCAGAGTGCAAAAACCAGCGGGGGGGCCTCCGGTCCGAAGAACCGCCTTCCATGTTCCGTACTCCGAATCCGACTAATTGCTTTCTAATTATTCAGCGCAGCGTTTTCCTTTAAAGCTCGCTCTGCGGTACATCCGCCACATGTCAGAAATGTAAAAAAAAAAGAAAATAAATAAAAATAAAAAATAAAAAAAAAAGGCACGTTTCATTTTTTTTTTTTTTTTTAATAATCCTCCAAGACGCGAGAATGACTGCGGAGGTGTGGCGGCAAATTATTCCGACTTCTAATGAGGCGGTGAGACACTTTGACACCACACAGGCCCTGAGTGAGCGCTAACCCGCTGACTTTTTGCCACGCGACTCCATTTCTTTTTGTTCGCGGAAAGGAACAAATACACGTCTTAAGTGTTCTGTGGCAATTATTCCCCCGCAGAAAATGAGTGCAATCATGAAACCTGTTGTTTTTTTTAGGGAAATTAGTCTTCAAAGCTACTGTTTCAGCAAATCTGTTTGACATTACCCAGTGTTCATACACTATATTGCCAAAAGTATTTGGCCACCTGCCTTTACTCACGTATGAACTTGAAATGCCATCCCGTGGAATTGTCCAAAATGTGCATTCAAAGTTCCTTTCACTGGAACTAAAAGGGGCCAAGCCCAACTCCTGAAAAACCAACCCCACACCATAATTCCTCCTCCACCAAATTTCACACTAGGATAGGATAGGATAGGATAGGTCTTTATTGTCATTGCAACAAGTACAACGAAACTATGTTTTCAGCACAAACCCGTTTGTCAGGTTCAAACACTGATGACATCTATTAAACAAGACAAGAGGCAAAGAATTAAACAGAGACAGAATTCAATTTGGACTCAATATGGAGGAGAGTCGTCTGTACACTGTACCCTTGCACAGTTTATCAGCACGCTCTGCCAAAAGATTGCACGCCTCCTTCTTTTATTTTGGACCCTCATGGCCACCGCTGTTTCCAAAGGACAAACGTTTGTAAAATAGTTCAAAAAGAGTTCCATAAAATAGTTCAAAAAGAGGTCCATAAAATAGTTCAAAAAGAGTTCCATTAAGTAGTTCAAAAAGAGTTCCATAAAATAGTTTAAAAAGAGTTCCATAAAATCGTTCAAAAAGAGTTCGTAAAATACTTCTAAAAGAGGTCGTCTGGAAATTGGGCAGATCCTGCCATCTCTCCGCTTTGAAGTCCTTGGGTTAGAACAATATATTTCTGTTGATTCCCATACATGAGAGAAAACATAAAACCCTTCATGTGGCTTTCCTCCTTACAGAGTTTTACGAGCCTTCTTCTTCATAGGTTTCAAAGACAGCTTTTGTCTTCTCACCGGGCACTTAAATGTAACACAACGTTTTTGTGATAATTTAGAAACAATTATTCTAACACCGTTCAAGATTAGACAAACAAACAGTGTACAGGGTTACAGAACAGGAACGCTGATGAGTCGCCACCAGGGGCCCCGTAAAAGGTGCGAAAAAGGTTCAACGCTGGGGAAGAAGATGAGTAAAAAAATACAATCTAAATTGGGCTCCTAATTTTTTTTGGTACATGGTGTAAGGATAAGTGTGACCAGTAGATGGCATCCACACATAAGAGATACGTGTAGACTGCAATATGACGCCAGTAAACCACACCAAAACTTGAAATGTTCCATTGAAAATAAATAACATTACACACGGCACTCAAAAATCTATCAATATGTTGTAGTATGACTTTGAAGCTGCACCGCTTGATGGAGTGTCGGCCCATTATGGCTACCGTAGTCAGAGGTACAAGTATTACTATGGTGTGTGTATAAGGACCGCAAAATGGCACCCATTAGCAGACATCTTATCTGGTGTTTTGTTTTGCAATATTATGCAAAACCAAAACATTTTTTTTATTTTCTGGTACCTGTCGATCTGTATTTGCGATCTGCATAAGTCCTGAAAATTTGCGCAGGTCCGCCACTGTAGTCGATAAGATTCTCTTTTTTTCACTATCTTCTAGTTATGGGACATTCATCCCCTGCTGTTGCCATTTCTAATATAAAGTAGCGTAAAGTTCTAGCTTATATCTCGCTATGGAAGTGCTAAAACATACCGGTGTAGTGAGTTCACATTATTCACCCAAGGAACTTTAGTTATTAGAGAGTTCCGGTCGGACGGTTTTTCACGGGACACATTTCCGGGGTTGATGTTGCATTATTGAGGATTGTCGGCCCATTACGGCTTGATGGATTTTCAACATACGAGTATTACTATGGTGTGTGTATAAGGACCGCAAAATGGCACCCATTAGCAGACATATTATTTGGCGTTTTGGTTCGCAATATTATGCAAAACCAACTTTTCTTGCCTTCTGGCACCTGCTGATCTGTATTTGGGATCTGCATAAATCCTGAAAATGTGCGTGCGTCCGCCTTTGCCGACACCATAGTCGATAAGTTTCTTATTTTTCTCTATCTTCTTGTTATGGGACATTCTACCTCCGCTGTTGCCATTTCTAATATAAAGTAGTGCAAAGTTCTTACTTATATCTGTCAGTAAACTCGCCATTAAAGCGCTAAAACATACCGGTGTAGTGAGTTTACATTATTCACCCAAGGAACTTTAGTTATTAGAGAGCTCCGGTCGGACGGTTTTTCACGGGACACATTTCCGGCCTTGTTGTTGCACTAGTGAGCCACGGATGAGGAGATGCTGCTCCGTTATTGATTGAAGTAAAGTCTGATTGTCATTAAAACAGTTAGCTCCCTCTTTTGACACTTCTTCCACTCCCGTCCTTGCACGCTACACCGCTACAACAAAGATGACGGGGAGAAGACGCTTGTGGACGTCGCTTCCTAGCGGTCCCACTGACAGACACTTCACAGGAGCCAAGCGTTTTAATGCACATAGGTTTTTATCAAAGTCTTTCTTCCGCAGAATGTGACCTTTCAGTCACGTCCGTATCCTCTCTCTCCTCCTGCTCCCGGCCGCTTACTGTTAAAGACAACAGATGATTAGATTACCACGTACCACCTGTGAAATCGATATAACCTGCCAGCTGTGTCTCGCCGTCAGCACTGCCACGCCCCCCCCGTCTGATGGTGCTCTGTCCTCAGCACCATGGACAGAGGCGGTGACCTTTGCTCCGGCAGGCAGCGCTGGCGACATCTCCCTCCACAACGCCGTCGAAGGTGAGCCACGTAAATAAGACCGCCCACAAAACGGCGCATCCTGAAGCGACTGTCAGAAAGCAGCTTGAAGATGATCTGTAAAACATCATCTATGCAACATTTTGACCAAAGAACCACCATTACATGTTATGTAGACCACAAGGAAGTGTTTTACATTTAGAAAAAAAAAAAATAATATCACTCCTTTAGTGCGCCTTTTGTATGAAAAAAGACCTGAATAGACCCCCTATGGTCCAGAAAATACGGTACCAGATTTGGTTCCCATCCTTACTTGCATTACCAACTAATTGAGCATGTGTCCAATGATATCTGTATTACAGTTATATTAAAGGCCTACTAAAATTATTATTTTTTTTATTTAAACGGGGATAGCAGATCCATTCTATGTGTCATACTTGATCATTTCGCGATATTGCCATATTTTTGCTGAAAGGATTTAGTAGAGAACATCGACGATAAAGTTCGCAACTTTTGGTCGCTTATAAAAAAAAGCTTTGCCTGTACCGGAAGTAGCGTGACGTCACAGGTTGAAAGGCTCCTCACATTTCCCCATTGTTTACACCAGCAGTGAGAGCGATTCGGACCGAGAAAGCGACGATTACCCCATTAATGTGAGCGAGGATGAAAGATTTGTGGATGAGGAACGTGAGAGTGAAGGACTAGAGTGCAGTGCAGGACGTATCTTTTTTCGCTCTGACCGTAACTTAGGTACAAGGGCTCATTGGATTCCACACTTTCTCCTTTTTCTATTGTGGATCACGGATTTGTATTTTAAACCACCTCGGATACTATATCCTTCTGAAAATGAGAGTCGAGAACACGAAATGGACATTCACAGTGACTTTTATCTCCACGACAATACATCGGCCAAGCACTTTAGCTACGGAGCTAACGTGATAGCATCGGGCTTAACTGTAGATAGAAACAAAAGAAATAAACCCCTGACTGGAAAAATAGACAGAAAATCAACAATACTATTAAACCATGGACATGTAACTACACGGTTAATGCTTTCCAGCCTGGCGAAGCTTAACAATGCTGTTGCTAACGACGCCATTGAAGCTAACTTACCTGCGGGACCTCACAGAGCTATGCTAAAAACATTAGCTATCCACCTACGCCAGCCAGCCCTCATCTGCTCATCAACACCCGTGCTCACCTGCGTTACAGCGATCGACGGAGCGACGAAGGACTTCAGCGGATCATCGATGCGGTCGGCGGCTAGCGTCGGATAGCGCGTCTGCTATCCAAGTCAAAGTCCTCCTGGTTGTGTTGCTGCAGCCAGCCGCTAATACACCAATCCCACCTACAGCTTTCTTCTTTGCAGTCTTCATTGTTCATTAAACAAATTGCAAAAGATTCACCAACACAGATGTCCAGAATACTGTGGAATTTTGCGGTGAAAACCGAGCTTTCTGTATTAGATACTTCCGTTTCAACCATTGACGTCACGCGCAAACGTCATCATACATAGACGTTTTCAACCGGAAGTTTTGCGGGAAATTTAAAATTGCACTTTATAAGTTAACCCGGCCGTCTTGGCATGTGTTGCAATGTTAAGATTTCATCATTGATATATAAACTATCAGACTGCGTGGTCGGTAGTAGTGGCTTTCAGTAGGCCTTTAACATGACAACAACCCGTAAGGGGCCCCCACATCTAGTACGACTAGTTGGAAACTCAACGCATCAATGCAGCACATGAGTTGTATAGCATTGCAGCCTTGCTATGCCTACAAAATGAAGTCATATTTAAAAAAATTTAAAAAAACGCTTCAGTGTTTTAGGAGTGCTAAAGATAATTCCCCCTGCAGTTAAAGCCCACAAAGCAAAGAGCTGGCTTGATGATGTCCAGCCGAGGATGAAGTGTCAACATGTGCTGCCGTTGTTTGGCTGTGCGCGCGCCACACATGCCTCCGGGTGTCATATTGTGCTGCCCGTGTTGTTTGCTTTGGAGCAGGTTCACTGGCCTCTTTATTACGCCGTCCCCCTAATGCCTTCATTTCATGCACTCTCCCAGGTCACGTATTACGCTGGCGGCCGCGCACACGCCGCTTCCCTCTCCTCGCCGCCAGCCCGCCCCCCGTCCATGCCAGCCAATGAATTAGGGCTTCCACGCCAGCATATTGGACCTATTTGGGTCTGTTGATGGCTGGCGCTCATGTGGTAAAAGCTCCCATTCAAGACGAGTGGTCCAAATTAATTAAAGGGGTTCTAGTCCCTGTGCGAGGCGACATTAAGATTCCTCTAAGTCAGTGTTTTTCTGGTGTGCCGTGGGAGATTATGTAGTTTCACCTATTTGGGTTAAAAATATTTGTTTTTGCAAACCAGCAATTATAATCCACAAATAATGTGCCGTTGTTGAGTGTGAGACGACGATGGTTTGTCGTGATCGCAATATGCAGACGACAGCGGGAGGCAGTGTGCAGGTAAAAAAAGGTGTCTAATGCTTAAACCAAAAATAAACAAAAGGCGAGTGCCGCTAAGAAAAGGCATTGAAGCTTAGGGAAGGCTATGCGGAACGAAACTAAAACTGATCTGGCTGCAAAGTAAACAAAAACAGAATGCTGGACGACAGCAAAGACTTACAGCGTGTGGAGCAGCAGACGGCATCCACAAAGTACATCTGAACATGACATGACAGTCAACAATGTCCCCGCAAAGAAGGATAGCGACAACTTAAGTAGCCTTGATTGCTAAAACAAAGCAGGTGCAAGGGGAATAGCGCTCAGGGAAGACATGAAACCGCTACAGGAAAATACCAACAAAACAGGAAAAAGCCACCAAAATAGGAAGGCAAGACACTACGCAGTAAAACACCAAAAATCTCCAAATAAGTCACGGCGTGATGTGACAGGGCAGGGCCGGCCAGTGGCATAGGCCGTATAGGCAAATGCTAAGGGCGCCGTCCAACAGGGGGCGCCACGCCAGTGCCACAAATGTTGGAGGAAAAAAAAAAAAAAAGTTGGTACTATTATTTCTAAATACATAAAATAATCCCACGTTAATTAAAATGCAAAGTAAAGCCTATTTAATAGAAATATTATTTGTTACAACATTACGCCCCCTCCCTTCCCGTATCATGACTCTTTTTGGACGTCACCACATAAAAAAAATCAACACAAGATGTCAAAACGGCCAAAACTGTCAGGTGCCCAGGGGAGAAAAGAAGAGGGGAAACGAGAAAAAGACAGAGGTAGCAGGTAGGTAACGTTAGCCTACATGAAATTATTTGTCTGTTACAGAATGTGATAGTAACCTCACCTGTCTTTTTAGCATTAAGCTAATGTTACATGATTCTGCAATTGCTAATCAATAAATAGCTAGTTCTGTTTTAACGTCGGGTTAATATTGTGGAGGGGGCTAAATTGTTATGGAAAATAATAATTTAACGTTAGGTAATTACAGTACTCCCTGGTGTACAGTAATTTGTAAGTAATTCTAGTTAATGCAATATTAAAAAGCACAAATAGAGAACTCTGTAGGGTCCCCTTTTTTTGTAATATAGTTGTTAAAGTCATACTGGTTTGATATCTTGTTTTGTGCAGTGCCTTATTTATATTGTATTTTTAATTTATTTTATGCAACTTGTTGACACGTTTTATTTTGTGTTTATGTATGTAAAAAATATTGTATTTCATATATTCATTTTTTATTTTTTGTATTAATTTATTTATCCATATATATTTTTTATCTTGTTAACTATTCTGATTGTTAATTTGCTTTCTTTAAGTAAAAAAAAAGGTCAAAGACAAAGCTATTTGGTTTCTTGTGAGTATATACACTTCACTGCCGATGTGGGGGGGCGCCACCTAAAATCTTGCCTAGGGCGCCAGATTGGTTAGGCCTGTGACAGGGCGTGACACAACTTTGAGACAAGAGCTATAGTGATGCATGCTTGGTTATGGTTTGAATTCATATCCAACAATTGCGAGAACAACTTTTTACTGTCAATATCGGCTGCTGAGTTTCATTTTTTAATGTTTTCTGCTGGTGGTGTGACTCTGCATTTTCTCAATGAAAGAAATCTGCCTTGGCTCAAAAAAGGTTGAAAAATACTGCTGTAAGTAACCCAAATAATAACTTATTGTTACTATAACAATCTACAAGGTTAATATATTTGGCTTCCCCTCCATTTATCTGCTTTCTTTTGATTCTTTTTTTCAAGTTATCATTACATATACGTATTGTTGCATTTGAACAACTGTATTGTTGATAATAGAGGTAAATTATTGTTATTATTCATTATCAATAGTGCTATTTCTATTGGTATTTGTATTGCTCCGTTTGTAGTGTAATAATCTTCATTGTCATTGCTGTATTGTTTATTTCACTGACTGCTTCTTTGCTATCACTTTTACTATCATATTTGTACATATCCTATATGCTGATGTTGTTTTATTGTTGTTGTTATGGTTGTGTTTGTTGTTGTTGCTGTCACACTGTCTTATCCCCCTTTTTTGTCTCTTTCTATCCCCTCCTGCTCCGGCCCGGCTGCACCAAAAAATAATATAAATCCATTTAATAAAGTCAAATACAAATAAGGCAACAAAAGAAGTATCCCACACTTCTCTTTTGTAAAGTATCTAAATGTAGCTACATTTGTTGACTTTCTGACATGGACTTGTTTCTTCAGCATTGTCCACATGTTTAAGTCAGGACTTTGGGAAGGTGTCAGGTTCAAACACTGATGACATCTATTAATCAGACAATAAGCAAAGAACCATGCAGAGACAGAGTTCAATTTAGCTCATGAGGAGAACGCATGGAGCTGCACACTTATTCACAGTTTCGTCCTACGCTCTAAGGTTCAGCTCCCGCGTCCCTCTATTTATTCAGGAGTTCCACAGTCAACATCACTGAGGCCGCCTCTAAAAGGAGTGGTCACATATATCATGCAAAGCGGGTCCAGGACGCACAATACGTGACGGAATGTGCTGGGGGCCTTGTGATTTTGCCTTGTCTCCGCTTCATCTGCGTGCTGTCGTCTTATCTTCGTTGAGGTCCTTGAAGTCCTTGGCTGTTAGCGGGCTAAAACAAAGATAACATCCGCGGCTGAGGCCACCACTCAGACAAGAAGTTCCGTCCTTGCACAGATACAGAAGTCTAACTTGAGCACAATAGCTAATAACTATAGCAACGGACTTTAAGCATACTAAAGTTGTGTGATAATATATACACATGATTATTCTAACAGAAGGCCATTCTAAAACCTTAATTCCAGCCTGATTTAGCCATTCTTTTACCACTTTTGACGTGTGTTTGGGGTCATTGTCCTGCTGGAACACCCAACTCCGCCCAAGACCCAACCTCCGGGCTGATGATTTTAGGTTGTCCTGGAGAATTTGGAGGTAATCCTCCTTTTTCCATTGTCCCATTTAGTCTCTGTAAAGCACCAGTTCCATTGGCAGCAAAACAGGCCCAGAGCATAATACTACCACCACCATGCTGTCATGATCTGTGGTCTGGATCACGTTTTTGTTATTTTCTGTTAGTTTTAAGACTCCATCAGTTCCTGTTTTTTGTACATCCTTGTTTGTTTTAGTTTTCATGGCGACTGAATAGTTTCACCTGCCTCATGTGTTCGGGACACGCACCTGCTCTAATCAAGAGACTATTATTTAAGCCTGTCTTTGCCAGTTAGTCGGGCTGGCTTCATTGCTCTTTTCATGCCACAGTTTCATGCTTGTTTCATGCTTATTTAATGCTGCTCGTTCCCTGTCCTATTCCAAGATTTTTTGCTAGTTATTTGTTTCATGCCACATTAAGTTTTGTTTGTTCTATGCCATAGTTTGGTTAGTTGTTTCATGTCTATAGTCTCATGTCCTAGGTTTTTGCCTTAGCGATAGGCACGCTTGCCTTCGGGTTGTTTTCTGTTTTTTGTACCCTTTTGAGTTTTGAATTATTAAATATGTCCCTACCTTCAAGTCCTGTCCGGAATAGTCCGTTTGCATCCTGGGAGAACAAACCTCGCAGTAAGTTGCGACCCCCCTCCGCCATTATGACACATGCTTGACGGTAGGCATGGTGTTCCTGGGATTAAAAGGCTTCATCTTTTTCTCCTCCAAACATATTGCTGGGTATTGTGGCCAAACAGCTCAATTTTTGGTTCATCTGACATCACATGGACACAGATAAGACCTTCTGGAGTTGTAGAAAAGACAGCCATGACATTATGTTCTTTACAAGTGTATGGAATCTTTTGATCGCGACTGGACATCAACAACATTTCAGATTTAAACCACAGGTCCATCATTCGACTGGCAAACACGATAGTCCAGGATATCAGTCACCCACTACACCAATATATAATCCCACTACCATCAGGGCGCAGGTACAGAACCATCAAATTCCGGAGGACCCGCCTCAGGAAAAGCCTTATCCCTGCAGCTTTAGCCGCCCTTAACAGCAGGCCCGGCCGACCTGTCCGACAAGCCTGTAAATGTGTTGGTCATTTGGTCATGTATGATGTCTTTTTGTAATGTCTATTGTTTAAATGTACGGTAGTGAAAATGAATTTCCCCAACGGGGACCAATAAATCTAAATCTATCTAACAATAGGATTTGCCTGAGTAGCTGGACAGGACCAAAAAATATATATATTAAAAATAATATTAATAATAATAATAATCTCTAAGGGAAGGCGGGGGCTCACATTGATTAGTACACCTCAATAAACGTCATTTATTTAGTTATGTACTTTTTTATAAGAATTGCAGCACCCGGCCGAGTGTGATGGATGTTAAATAATACATGCGCTCATAGGCAGCTGTGTGTGTTTTATATATAACCTATTTGAAATTCAGCAAAGGATAAAAATGAATAATTCTCGGCTCGTTGTGCGCGCTGCCAGAGATTAGCTGTGTTTTCGCCGCGGCCTGCTTTCCAACAGATAAAACATCAGATTTCATCCGATTTGATTGTCCTCATCCGCTGATACGGATGCGATCAGACGCCGGAATCATTTTTTGTTGTCAGCTGGCGTTTTGCTCAATTTGACGACCGCGTCAACTTTAGCCCGGCCAGCACCTTTCATTTAAGCCGAGCTAAATGCTGTTTTTTTTTTTTCTCTCCGTTATAGCTTGAATTATGATTATGTCTTTTCCCCGCGTTCCTAAATGGCTCGGAATGAAAAAGAATTGGACGGCAGACAACTAAAAAGATGAGAAGATGCTTCCCAAATTTTAATCTGAGTGACTCATATTTGGCGGTTTAAGAGGACCTGATTTATGCATGCTTTTAAGCCTCCTGTCCCCGTGAAGCGTTATTTTTTTGATGCAAAAAAAAAAACCTTTCCTTTTTAAATTGTTCAATAGAAGACATGTTGTATAATTTAACTGCGAGCATGTAAACCTGCTGGCCAGGTTTTTCTTTCGGGGCAATATGCTTCACACAAATTGCCAGAGACCAGATACATTTATAAATAAACAATACGAAAACAAGAAGAAAAAAAAATGCCGCTCTCTAGCATACGCCGTCATCTATAATGTTTACGTACCATTCATCTCTCACAACATCACCCCCCTTCACCTTCTTTCACTTTTTCGCATGAAAGCATGCACATGGCTCTGGGCTATGCCCCGTGCCAGCACTACTCACGGAATAACAAATGCACGGCAAGATGAAAAGCACTGAAAATACATAGCAACATTGTTTTTTTTTCTTTCCCCATATTTGCAATCTGGTCTTTGCTCGTGGCAATTTTGCATTCTTTGTAGGTGGGGCAGTGCCCCACCACCTCCGGCGGATAGCGCTGGATAAGAAATGGCTGCCGCAGATAATTTTGTAACGGTTTTAAACGGACTAGGTTCACATTTTGTGTGTCGGTAGTAGGGACAAAACGTTTACCGGTCTAAATAAGAAACCGCCGTAAAATTACAGTATTTTTCGGATTGTAAGGCGCACTTAAAATCCTTTCATTTTCTCAAAAATTGACAGTGCGCCTTATAAGCCGATGCGCCCGATGTACGGAATAGTTCTGGTTGTGCTTACCGACCTCGAAGCAATTTTATTTGGTTTGATTGATTGATTGAAACTTTTATTAGTAGATTGCACAGTACAGTACATATTCCGTACAATTCACCATTAAATGGTAACACCCGAATAAGTTTAAGTCTGGGTCCATAGTACATGGTGCAATGATACCTGTGACCAGTAGATGGCAGTCACACATAAGAGATACGTGTAGACTGCAATATGACCATACTTGCCAACCTTGAGACCTCCAAATTCGGGAGATGGGGAGGGGGTGTAGTAGGGACCAAATGTTTACCGGTCTAAATAATAAACCGCTGTAAAATTACCATATTTTTCGGACTATAAGGCGCACTTAAAATCCTTTCATTTTCTCAAAAATCGACAGTGCGCCTTATAAGTCAGTGCGCCTGATGTACGGAATAATTCTGGCTGTGCTTGCCAACCTCGAACCAATTTTATTTGGTACATGGTGTAATGATAAGTGTGACCGGTAGATGGCAGTCACACATAAGAGATACGTGTAGACTGCAATATGACCATACTTTCCAACCTTGAGACCTCCGAATTCGGGAGATGGTGGGGTAGTAGGGACAAAACGTTTACAGGTCTAAATAATAAACCGCTGTAAAATCACCATATTTTTCGGACTATAAGGCGCACTTAAAATCCTTTCATTTTCTCAAAAATCGACAGTGCGCCTTATAAGCCGGTGCGCCTGATGTACGGAATAATTCCGGTTGTGCTTGCCGACCTCGAAGCAATTTTATTCGGTACATGGTGTAATGATAAGTGTGACCGGTAGATGGCAGTCACACATAAGAGATACGTGTAGACTGCAATATGACCATACTTGCCTACCTTGAGACCTCCAAATTCGGGAGATGGGGGGGTGTCGTAGGGACCAAATGTTTACCGGTCTAAATAATAAACCGCTGTAAAATTACCATATTTTTCGGACTATAAGGCGCACTTAAAATCCTTTCATTTTCTCAAAAATCGACAGTGCGCCTTATAAGCCGGTGCGCCTGATGTACGGAATAATTCTGGTTGTGCTTGCCAACCTCGAAACAATTTTATTTGGTACATGGTGTAATGATAAGTGTGACCGGTAGATGGCAGTCACACATAAGAGATACGTGTAGACTGCAATATGACCATACTTGCCAACCTTGAGACCTCCGAATTCGGGAGATGGTGGGTAATAGGGACAAAACGTTTACCGGTTTTAATAATAAACCGCTATAAAATTACCATATTTTTCGGACTATATGGTGCACTTAAAATCCTTTCATTTTCTCAAAAATCGACTGTGCGCCTTATAAGCCGGTGCGCCTGATGTACGGAATAATTCTGGTTGTTGCTGCCAACCTCGAAACAATTTTATTTGGTACATGGTGTAATGATACCTGTGACCAGTAGATGGCAGTCACACATAAGAGATACGTGTAGACTGCAATATGACCATACTTGCCAACCTTGAGACATCCGAATTCAGGAGATGGGGGGGGGGGGGGGGGGGGGGGGGGGGTAGTAGGGACAAAACGTTTACCGGTCTAAATAATAAACCGCTGTAAAATTACCATATTTTTCGGACTATAAGGCGCGCTTAAAATCCTTTCATTTTCTCAAAAATCGACAGAGTGCCTTATAAGCTGGTGCGCCTGATGTACGGAATAATTCCGATTGTGCTTGCCGACCTCGAAACAATTTTATTCGGTACATGGTGTAATGATAAGTGTGACCGGTAGATGGCAGTCACACATAAGAGATACGTGTAGACTGCAATATGACCATACTTGCCAACCTTGAGACCTCCGAATTCGGGAGATGGGGGAGTGGGGACAAAACGCCGTAAAATTACCATATTTTTCGGACTATATGGCGCGCTTAAAATCCTTTAATTTTCTCAAAAATCGACAGTGCACCTTATAAGCTGGTGCGCCTGATGTACGGAATAATTCCGATTGTGCTTGCCGACCTCGAAACAATTTTATTCGGTACATGGTGTAATGAGAAGTGTGACCAGTAGATGGCAGTCACACATAAGAGATACGTGTAGACTGCAATATGACCATACTTGCCAACCTTGAGACCTCCGAATTCGGGAGATGGGGGGGTGGGGACAAAACGCCGTAAAATTACCATATTTTTCGGACTATAAGGCGCGCTTAAAATCCTTTCATTTTCTCAAGAATCGACAGAGCGCCTTATAAGCTGGTGCGCCTGATGTACGGAATAATTCCGATTGTGCCTTCCGACCTCGAAACAATTTTATTCGGTAGATGGTGTAATGATAAGTGTGACCAGTAGATGGCAGTCACACATAAGAGATACGTGTAGACTGCAATATGACCATACTTGCCACCCTTGAGACCTCCAAATTCGGGAGATGGGGGGGCTTTTGGGTGGGGGTAGCGGGGGCTGTATATATTTTCAAGTATTTCTTTTATATATATATATATATATATATATATATATATATATATATATATATATATATATATATATATATATATATATATATATATATATATATATATATATATATATATATATATATATATATATATATAGTGTATATATATATATATATATATATATATATATATATATATATATATATATATATATATATATATATATATAGTGTATATATATATATATATATATATAAATATATATATATATATATATATATATATATATATATATATATACACTGCAAAAAGTCAGTGTTCAAAAACAAAAAAACAAAAAACAAAAATGAGGGGTATTTTATTTGAACTAAGCAAAATTATCTGCCAATAGAACAAGAAAATGTGGCTTGTCAAGACTTTCCAAAACAAGTAAAATTAGCTAACCTCAATGAACCCGAAAATACCTTAAAATAAGTATATTCTCACTAATAACAACTGTACTACTATATGAGTACGTATTTTCAATTGTTTCATTGAAAATAAAACAGCAAAGTCCATTTGGCTGTCATATGTTTTAAAGTTAAAGTTAAAGTACCAATTATTGTCACACACACACTAGGTGTGGCGAAATTTATCCTCTGCATTTAACCCATCCCTTTGCTCACCCCCTGGGAGGTGAGGGGAGCAGTGGGCAGCAGCGGTGCCAGCCGTCCATCACCCCGAAGGGGAATCAAGCGGTGGTGAAGGCGTGGGGTGGGGGAGGGTGTGTGTGTGTGTATATGCCCATTGTTTTGGGTGTGTTGATGTAGTGTTCATAGGCCTGGGGCCGTTCTGCATGCAAGCAAAAGTTTGACTCCAGGTGTGGTTGAGGAGGGAGGGAGGTCAAAAGCGTCCATCATTGAGGTGTCCTCAGGGTTGTTTTCAGACCAGCCTGCTCCTGTTGTTGGAGCGTCAAGGCCATTCGAGGGAGTCAAATCGTAGATTATGATTTTTGTTTTTCCGCGAGCAGACATTACAATGGCTTGTCTGTTCTATGCGTCCATGCTGGCCCTCATATCCAATTTTTCCCTTACCAGCTTTTCCATGATGTGATCCATCTTGCGATTCAGTTCAGAAATCGCCCCAGTCTGTGATCCCACAGCCCGGCCCAAACCTTCCATTGCGACAAACAGCCTTTGGGCCCCTTGAGTGGCTGCCATCGTCTTACGAATTTGACGATACACCAGAGCAATGCCCAGCCCATTCAGCCGGTGCCCCGCGATCACGGTTCCAAATAGGTAGATGTCTTCCACGTCCTCGATGGAACGGACTGAGAGGCACATGATTCTCCATTTATCCCAGGAATCTGTCACGTACCACGCAGCAATGGTTCCATCAGGTCAGCCAGGCTCCCCAGAACCTCTTTTCCTCGTCGAAAATATTTTGTCAATTGAGTCGAGAGTCCAGCTGATCATTTCTGTGTCTGATGTTTAGATTTGGAGGACAGCGCAAAGAAAGAGGCTTCAAAAAAGTGTTGACAAGACAAAACAAAGAGAGCAAGCAGGGAGAAGAAGGGAGCGGAAAAAAATGCGACCGCCCTCACCAGAGTCAAGACAGAAAAAAATAAATAAATAAAATAAAATAAAATACAATTTATTAATCTTACTTAGATTTCAGTTTTTGCAGTGTAGAAACCTTACACCAGGGGTGTCCAAAGTGCAGCCCGGGGGCCATTTGTGGCCTGCAGGGCGTATAAAAGTCGTATAAAAGAGCAAACATGTGAAATGTAACAAGAAAATGTCGCAATGACACAAAGTTTCTTCCTTTAAAAAATAATAATGAACAGATATCAATGTCATTATGAATTATTGACCTATTCAAGGCTCCAATTACGTCACATTTGAGATATTTTTGGGGAAAATGTTGCATATTTTGTGTTTGCCATATAAAAAAACTGAGCTGTTTTTTTTAAAGGGCCTAAAACGAACAAACAAAAAACATAAACAATAATAAAACGTATAATTGACGGATAGATCTGAAGTTGATCTCGAGATTATTGTGTTAAAAGTAAACAGTAAAAAAAAAAATAGAATTTATTTTTTAACACTATAATTATTTGGATTCCCAATAATTTTAGCGTGATTTGTTTTTAAGTGTCATTGCTCAAAAAATAATAATGCATTAAAATCAGTGTTGTTATGAGTTATTGACCTTTTTAAGGCTCCAATTATTATATCATCTCAAATACTCCACTTAAAAATTTTATTGTGTGAAAATATTGCATATTTTGTATTTTTTCCATTAAAAAAACAGGGTTTTCTTTGACAACAAGAGCATACAACTTAAATCTTTAAAACCGTTATATTGACAGATAAACCTGCTGTTGATCTAGAGATTTAAAACTTGAATAATAATAAATACAATTTATTATTTATTATTTATTAAAATGTATTTATTTATTTATTTATAATAATAATAAAAATAATAATAATGAATAATGACACATTTTTAATATTTTTTTGACCAAAACCCTTTGGGGTCCCCGGATCAAGCCTGAGTGGAGGCCTAAATGTATATTTTTTATACATACATAAATAAATTGTATTTATATGACATAACATTTTTATATACTATTATTATTATTATTATTATTATTATTATTATTATTATTATTATTATTATTATTAAGCATACAGTAAGTAATAAGTGGGGTGGGAGTACATAAGTTTTTACTTCTTCTCACTCCTTTTCGGATATGTTTACAATAATGTTTATTTTAATTTCTTGTTTCTTTTGCTTTTTATTATTACTATTATTATTATTATTATTATTGTTTTTGTTATTCATTCTTGAATGGCTTTTTTGTTGTTTTTTTCAAAATTTGTTGTTTTTGTTTTGTCTACATATTCGAAATAAACATGAATGAAATGAAATGAAATGAAATGAAATACATATATTGTATTGGTTTTTAAAATAAAAAATATCAAAATGGCCCCCGCTTGCTTTGATTTTTCAGTGTGCGGCCCTCAGTGGAAAAAGTTTGGACACCCCCGCCTCACACAAACAATCATGACCGTACAGTCCATGCATGACTATGCGATTTCCCGTATGGGAAGTGAAGCTGCATTAAAATAAACATTCCGTTTTCTTCACCCTCCTCACGCTATTAAAAATGAATAGCGTACCAACAGAGCGGCCTGAGCTGGCGGCGGCGGCCTCCATCCGCTAGGCTGCCGATGAACTTTGGAAGCACGGTGGGCACACCCGCAGATGCTAAGATGCATGCATAATGCAGCAGCCGGCTATTCCAATATTCATCGCAATGTGTGATAATCTCCACTCCACGGGTGGTGCAGGTGCCACACTCCCACGTCAAATGTACTCCGTGTTTGTTCCCCCCCCCCCAAACAAAACAAATACTGTGGCCAATTATGCGCTTTTCACTTCAATCGTGGTAATCTCATTTGAACTCGGCAGGCACAGATTAAACGGATGCGAGGAATACCAGCGGGGGACGTTTTTTTTACCCCCACTTTGCAGACCGGACTAAATTATGCACCGGAGCATTGTTTATCCGTCAAAACAGGCAGAAGCTCCAGCCCAGCACTCGGCAGAATTAATTGGCGACACCAAAGCGAACGCAACTTTCCTATCCAAGATTTTTTTTTTTTTTTTCATCCCGCCCGTCTCCCTCTGCCCGAGCTGGCTGCCGAGTGCAACGTTTAACCTCTCCGCCCTCTGCTTCTCAGACGCCCGGGTGGGAATCTCCTGACTCAAACTTAAAGCGATGAGGTTGTAATTGAAAGATGAGCGTGAGTGACGCTGGGATAATTGAGGTCCGCCGCAATTTCTCCGTCTTCCCTCCGATCCGGGGAAGGTTGCGTAGGGGGGCTTACTCAGCAGACACGGGCTCCCTGTTTTGCAAGTCCCCCGCGGACGCTGCAAAAAGTCAGTGTTCAAAAACAAGAAAACAAAAAACAAAAATGAGGGGTATTTTACTTGAACTAAGGAAAATTATCTGCCAATAGAACAAGAAAATTTGGCTTGTCAAGACTTTCCCAAACAAGTAAAATTAAAGCTGCAAGCAGCGTTGGTCGGGTCCGCATTTTGGCAGGTGCTAGTCCTAGGTGTCCCAATACTTTTGTCCAGTGGTAGTCCTGAGTGAGACCTACATAGAGGTTTTTGTTTCGTGTCTCTACGATATTCGTACTGGGAGTTAGATACTTTTGTGTAGTGTGCCTACCTTCTCTGCACTCTGTGCTCTCGCTGGTGCTTTCTGCTTTTAAGCAGCCATCTTAAAACAAGTGCTGCGGGTCTTTGAAGGCACGTAAGATCAAAACTGTAGCACTAAACGAAACGCCGTCGTCAACTTTTAATCAGAAGGGTTCAATCTCTCTCCTGTAGCAGTTTGAAGCCGAAACAACAAACGCGCTCGGAGGAGATAATGTTTGATGTTTGGTGACCGGTTTTAACAAAAATTTTGCTTTGAAGGAGGGATAGCAAACTTCCTGTTGATTTTTGCTGAAGAATGTCAATGTAAGAAATGTAGGTCTAGGTGAGACCTACATAGAGGTATTTGTTTCATGTCTCTAAGACGTTCTTACCGGAAGTTACAAGCAGTTTTGTCTGAGTTTTCCTCTGAGGAGCAGTTTTGTCTCTGTTTTATTCAAAAATTGCGCTAGAGCGCAATTTTGTGTTTTGGGGTTCGGTTTTTTTTAGATCTCAATTTACACCAGTCCCGATGTGTGTGAGAATTTTGGTGAGTTTTGAAGTATTTTAAAGGGGTCAAATTACAGCACAAAGAGGCAAAAATGAGTGTTTTTAGTCATTTTTTGTCTTGAAGGGGAAATTGACAACTTCCTGTTGGTTTTTGCCCGAGGATGTGAAATTATGAAATGTAGGTTAAAGTCAGACCTACATAGAGGTTTGTGTTTCATGTCTCTACGACCTTCCTAGTGGGAGTTAGAGGCAGTTTTCTTCCTAGGGGGCGCAAGAGCGCAATTTTGAGTTTTGGGGTTTGGTGTTGTGTCACAGTTTTTCTATGTGTGTGTAAAATTTGGTGAGTTTTGAAGCATGTTAAGGGGGGTAAAGTAGTGCACAAAGCTGCGGAAAAATAATAAAGAAATAATAATAAAACCTTACAATAACAATAGGTTCCTTTGTACCTGTATAAAGGACTCCCTGTGGGAGTCCTTTATACAGGGTACATGCAAACCCTAATTAGCTAACCTCAATTAACCCCAAAATACCTCAAAATGAGTATATTTTCATTAATAAAAAGTGCACTTTTCTTGGTAGAAAAAGAAAAGGATACCTTTTTTCTCAATATGTTGAAAAATATTCTTAAATGAAGTAAATGCTAGTGCCATTATCTTGACATAATGATATGCGCTCGGCATTACATTTCTTGAAACCAGCAAACTCATACTAAAAACTAGTTTATTGTTCTTAATGGAAAGGCAACAAGGCAACCGCTTGTTACTCTCGGGGTCTCCTAGCCGCTCAGGCAAATCATATGGTCTAAAAATGCATTTTTCCATCGATAACATGACATCATCGCGCCAAATGCGTGCTCTTTCAGTCAATTAGTGCACGAGGAATATCTATATATATATATATATATATATATATCTATATAATAATAATAATAATAATACATTTTATTTGGTATAGCGCTTTTCAGAGTACTCAAAGACGCTTTACAGGATAATTAAAAAAAATATATATATATTTAAATTAAAATATAAAACAGTTCAAAGTAATAATATAAAATACAGGAAATATAAACATTTAAATATTAATGTAAATACATATATTTTGGCCAAAATATTAAATAAATAGATACATTTATGTATGAAAATATAATACAATAATTACTAAAAAATGTTTTTTGGGGTACGGTGAGTTGTACTTTAGACCAGAGGTCCCCAACCTTTTTGTAGCTGGGTACCGGTCAACACTTGAAAATTTGTCCCACGGACCGGGGGTGGGGGGGAAGGCGGGGGTGATTTTATTTTTTAAATTTTTTTTTCATAAAGAAATACAATCATGTGTTCTTTCGCACTGTATCCCTGCAGACTGTATTGATCTATATTGACATACACATACACAATATGTATATATCGTGTTTTTTATGTTGGCCCGGTGGTTGGGGACCACTGCTTTAGACAAATGAACTGATCAAAAACTACAGGTTACATGTTTGATAATATTAAAATACATAGACAGTATATAGATAATGAAGCTGAGATAGGCTCCGGCACCCCCCGCGACCCCGAAAGGGACAAGCGGTAGGAAATGGATGGATAGATAATGAATTCATGTATTATTAAATGTAATACCATTTATTATATTTAATTATATTTATAAGATTTTATTTAATTTTACTGAGAGCTTGTTTGTTATCAGGTATGATGTAATTAATGTAATATTGTTTATTATATTAAATATATTTAGTTATTAAATCTTAATGATATTTTATCTTTTTATTTTGTCTGTGGTCAAGTATGATTTATTGAAATATTATTCAGAGTACCTTTTATTTTACTAAATTACTATATTCATTACTTATATAAATACATATATATATATATATACATATATATATATATATATATATATATATATATATATATATATATATATATATATATATATATATATATATATATATATATATATATATATATATATATATATATATATATATATATATATATATATATATATATATATATATATATATATATATATACAGCCTGGCCCCCAGCCAAACTTTTTTTTATTGTAATTTTGAAGAATTTACCTGAATGTGCATGAACTATTTCTGTTCAAAATAGTTTGAAATGTCAAATGTTAAATGTTTAAATATTAACTGTCCGTTTACTGTACTGTGCCAACTGTACTACTATATGAGTACGTATTTTCTCTTGTTTCATTGGAAATAAAACAGCAAAGTCCATTTGGCTGTCATCTGTTTTAATTATGAGACACAATTGTGTCAAAGTCATGATTTTTTTGTTCATGCTTGAAATAAGAAATGATTACTTTGAAAAAGCAGTTTTATACTTGTGAGTGTTGATGACACAGTTTTGCAACAGTTGATTTTCTAGTTTCAAGCATGTTTTACTCAATATAGGTCATCAAATCTCAGCAACAAGCTGTAATATCTTACTGAGATCATAAAACCCTTAAAACAAGTAAAACACTCTAACCTAAAATCTGCTTAGTGAGAAGAATTATCTTATCAGACAGAAAATAAGCAAATATCACCCTTATTTTAAATATTTTATCTTACTTAAATTTCAGTTTTTGCAGTGCGGTGCTCGGGTTGGCGAGTCCTCCCGTTTGCTGGGGTGGTGGTGCAAGTTGGCAGCGGCCATGTTTACTCAAACAACGACTAATAAATCACTGAGGGGTCTGATGTGCGTCGATGGCAACGCGGCGTCACTTAGATACTTGATTAGCATGTCTGTCACTTCGCCTCGCGTTTAACATAACTCCGGCCGCGCCAGTCGATTCGCGCTGCCCACGGGGCACGACGCCGACGAGCTATCCCTCAAACTGACAGCCTGCCACCACGCGTCAACAAATGTGCAATCTCACCAACTATTTTATTTATTTACTCGTAGTTTTTTTTGTTTTTTTTTTGCAACAAAATGCATTTGGAAATGGAAGACATGTTTGCATATGACATTGCTCCGTAGAGATGACGCACTCAAGACTGCACGCACTATAAGGTCAAATGTTGTATTTTTACTTATTGTGTGCATTTATTATAAATGATATAAAATTTGATATACATAATAAAATTAACCTTTAATTGATTGATTAATTGGGTTATTTTTTCTTTCGTAATCATATGCAGCGTCGTATTTTTTTAGGCGTTGCATAATGACAGTGATACGTTTAGTTGTCTTAGATACATCACCTAAGAACAAAGGAACATTACATTATTAAAGAAATAATGTCAAAAATTAAAGATGCAAGCAGCGATGGACGGGACCGACTTTGAGGGCTCATAAAATCCAAACCGGAGCAGTAATTAAAACTCTTTTATCAACTTTTAATCAGAAGGGTTCAATCTCTTTCCTGTGTTAATTTGAAGTCGACACGACAAACGCGCTCAGAGGAGATAATGTTTGAAAAAAGGTGACTGTTTTTACACAACTTTTGTTTTGAAGGGGGAATTGTAAACGTCCTGTTTATTTTTGCTGGGGGTTGTCAGTGTATGAAATATAGGTCTAAGTGAGACCTACATAGAAGTTTTTGTTTCATGTCTCTACGACATTCCTACTGGGAGTTACATGCAGTTTTGTCTGTGTTTTCTTCCTAGGGGGCGCTAGAGCGCAATTTTGAGTTTTGGGGTTTGGTTTTTTGATTAGATCGCAATTTTTCCAGTCCTGATGTGTGTGTCCAATTTGGTGAGTTTTGAAGCATGTTAAGGGGGTCAAATTACAGCTCAAAGAGGCGGCAGTATAATAATAAAACGCTAGAAATTCAATAGGGTCCTCTGTCCCAAAGGGACTCGGTCCCTAAATATTAATAAAACGCTAGAAATTCAATAGGGTCCCCTGTCCCAAAGGGACTCGGTCCCTAAAAAGTCCTAAACCTACGAGAATAAACTACTACTAAGAAAAACATATTTTTTCCAATAAGTTGTCATAAACTTAAAGGAATCACAAAATACGTTTTTTTTATGAGGGAAAAAAGTCGAATGTAAGAGAAAAAACTCAAATTTCTGAAAATAAAGCAGTCAAAAAAGTGGTATTTTTATGAGGTAAAAAAGCTAAATGTATAACAAATAGGTCAAAGTAAAAAAGTAGTATTTTTTGTTGAAAAAAGTAGTATTTTTGCTCATAAAAGTAGTATTTTCTGAGGGGAAAAAAAAGACACATTTACAAGAAATAAGCCAAAGTAAAAAACGTAAATATAAAATATAAATATAAAACAATTGTACTTTTTGGTCAAAAAGTATAATTTTTTTCCTTAAAAAAGTAGTATTTTTGGTGAGTTTCCTTTATTTTGGTCATTTTATTATGGTTATTTTTGCATATGACATTGCTCCATAGAAATGACACACTCAACATTATAAGGTCAAAATGTTGTATTTTTACTTATTTTGTGCATTTATTATAAATTATATAAATGTTGTTATACATAATAGAATTAACCTTTAATTGATTGATTAATTGGGTTATTTTTTCTTTCGTAATCATATACAGCGTCGTATTTTTTTAGGCGTTGCATAATGACAGTGATACGTTTAGTTGTCTTAGATACATCACCTAAGAACGAAGGAACATTACATTATTAAAGAAATAATGTCAAAAATTAAAGATGCAAGCAGCGATGGACGGGACCGACTTTGAGGGCTCATAAAATCCAAACCGGAGCAGTAATTAAAACTCTTTCATCAACTTTTAATCAGAAGGGTTCAATCTCTTTCCTGTGCTAATTTGAAGTCGACACGACAAACGCCCTCAGAGGAGATAATGTTTGAAAAAAGGTGACTGTTTTTACACAACTTTTGTTTTGAAGGGGGAATTGTAAACCTCCTGTTTATTTTTGCTGGGGGTTGTCAGTGTATGAAATATAGGTCTAAGTGAGACCTACATATACGTTTTTGTTTCATGTCTCTACGACATTCCTACTGGGAGTTACAGGCAGTTTTGTCTGTGTTTTCTTCCTAGGGGGCGCTAGAGCGCAATTTTGAGTTTTGGGGTTTGGTTTTTTGATTAGATCGCAATTTTCGCCAGTCCTGATGTGTGTGTCCAATTTGGTGAGTTTTGAAGCATGTTAAGGGGGTCAAATTACAGCTCAAAGAGGCGGCGGTATAATAATAAAACGCTAGAAATTCAATAGGGTCCTCTGTCCCAAAGGGACTCGGTCCCTAAAAAGTCCTAAACCTACGAGAATAAACTACTACTAAGAAAAACATATTTTTTCCAATAAGTTGTCATAAACTTAAAGGAATCACAAAATACGTTTTTTTATGACGGAAAAAAGTCGAATGTAAGAGAAAAAACTCAAATTTCCGAAAATAAAGCAGTCAAAAAAGTGGTATTTTTATGAGGTAAAAAAGCTAAATGTATAACAAATAGGTCAAAGTAAAAAAGTAGTATTTTTTGTTGAAAAAAGTAGTATTTTTGCTCATAAAAATAGTATTTTCTGAGGGGAAAAAAAGACAAGAAATAAGCCAAAGTAAAACACGTAAATATAAAATATAAATATAAAACAATTGTACTTTTTGGTCAAAAAGTATAATTTTTTTCCTTAAAAAAGTAGTGTTTTTGGTGAGTTTCCTTTATTTTGGTCGTTTTATTATGGTTATTTTTGCATATGACATTGCTCCATAGAAATGACACGCTCAACACTATAAGGTCAAATGTTGTATTTTTACTTATTTTGTGCATTTATTATAAATGATATGAAATTTGATATACATAATAGAATTAACCTTTAATTGATTGATTAATTGGGTTATTTATTTTTATCTTTCGTAATCATATACAGCATCTTATTTTTTTAGGTGTTGCATAATGACAGTGATAAGTTTAGTTGTCTTAGATACATCACCTAAGAACGAAGGAACATTACATTATTAAAGAAATAATCTCAAAAAAGTCCTAAACTACGAGAATAAACTACTACTAAGAAAAACATATTTTTTCCAACAAGTTGTCATAAACTTAAAGGAATCACAAAATAAGTACTTTATGAGGGGAAAAAAGTCAAATGTAAGAGAAGAAAGTCAAATTTCCGAAAATAAAGAAGTCAAAAAATGTGTATTTTTATGAGGTAAAAAAGCTAAATGTATAACAAATAGGTCAAAGTATAAAAGTTGTATTTTTTGTTGAAAAAAGTTGTATTTTTGCTTATAAAAGTAGTATTTTCTGAGAGGAAAAAAAGACACATTTAAAAGAAATAAGTCAAAGTAAAAAACGTAAATATAAAATATAAATAAAAAACAATTGTACTTTTTGGTAAAAAAGTATATATTTTTTCGTTAAAAAAGTAGTATTTTTAGTGAGTTTCCTTTATTTTGGTCATTTTATTATGGTTATTTTTGCATATGACATTGCTCCATAGAAATGACGCGCTCAACACTATAAGGTCAAATGTTGTATTTTTACTTATTTTGTGCATTTATTATAAATGATATGAAATTTGATATACATAATAGAATTAACCTTTAATTGATTGATTAATTGGGTTATTTATTTTTATATTTCGTAATCATATACAGCATCTTATTTTTTTAGGTGTTGCATAATGACAGTGATACGTTTAGTTGTCTTAGATACATCACCTAAGAACGAAGGAACGTTACATTATTAAAGAAATAATCTCAAAAAAGTCCTAAACTACGAGAATAAACTACTACTAAGAAAAACATATTTTTTCCAATAAGTCGTCATAAACCTAAAGGAATCACAAAATAAGTATTTTATGAGGGAAAAAAGTCAAATATAAGAGAAAAAAGTCACATTTCCGAAAATAAAGAAGTCAAAAAAATTGTATTTTTATGAGGTAAAAAAGCTAAATGTATAACAAATAGGTCAAAGTATAAAAGTTGTATTTTTTGTTGAAAAAAGTTGTATTTTTGCTCATAAAAGTAGTATTTTCTGAGAGGAAAAAAATACACATTTAAAAGAAATAAGTCAAAGTAAAAAACATAAATATAAAATATAAATAAAAAACAATTGTACTTTTTGGTAAAAAAGTATATATTTTTTCGTTAAAAAAGTAGTATTTTTAGTGAGTTTCCTTTATTTTGGTCATTTTATTATGGTTATTTTTGCATATGACATTGCTCCATAGAAATGACGCGCTCAACACTATAAGGTCAAATGTTGTATTTTTACTTATTTTGTGCATTTATTATAAATGATATGAAATTTGATATACATAATAGAATTAACCTTTAATTGATTGATTAATTGGGTTATTTATTTTTATATTTCGTAATCATATACAGCATCTTATTTTTTTAGGTGTTGCATAATGACAGTGATACGTTTAGTTGTCTTAGATACATCACCTAAGAACGAAGGAACGTTACATTATTAAAGAAATAATCTCAAAAAAGTCCTAAACTACGAGAATAAACTACTACTAAGAAAAACATATTTTTTCCAATAAGTCGTCATAAACCTAAAGGAATCACAAAATAAGTATTTTATGAGGGAAAAAAGTCAAATATAAGAGAAAAAAGTCACATTTCCGAAAATAAAGAAGTCAAAAAAATTTTATTTTTATGAGGTAAAAAAGCTAAATGTATAACAAATAGGTCAAAGTATAAAAGTTGTATTTTTTGTTGAAAAAAGTAGTATTTTTGCTCATAAAAGTAGTATTTTCTGAGAGGAAAAAAATACACATTTAAAAGAAATAAGTCAAAGTAAAAAACATAAATATAAAATATAAATAAAAAACAATTGTACTTTTTGGTAAAAAAGTATATATTTTTTCGTTAAAAAAGTAGTATTTTTAGTGAGTTTCCTTTATTTTGGTCATTTTATTATGGTTATTTTTGCATATGACATTGCTCCATAGAAATGACACGCTCAACACTATAAGGTCAAAATGTTGTATTTTTAATTATTTTGTGCATTTATTATAAATGATATAAATGTTGTTATACATAATAGAATTAACCTTTAATTGATTGATTATTTGGGTTATTTTTTCTTTCGTAATCATATACAGCATCTTATTTTTTTAGGCGTCGCATAATGACAGTGATAAGTTTAGTTGTCTTAGATACATCACCTAAGAATGAAGGAACATTACATTATTAAAGAAATAATGTCAAAAAAGTCCTAAACCTACGAGAATAAACTACTAGAACTACTAAGAAAAACATATTTTTTCCAATAAGTCGTCATAAACTTAAAGGAATCACAAAATACGTATTTTATGAGGGGAAAAAAGTCGAATGTAAGAGAAAAAAGTCAAATTTCCCAAAATAAAGCAGTCAAAAAAGTAGTAATTTTATGAGGTAAAAAAAACTAAATGTATAACACATAGGTCAAAGTATAAAAGTTGTATTTTTTGTTGAAAAAAGCAGTACTTTTGCTCATAAAAGTAGTATTTTCTGAGAGGAAAAAAAGACACATTTAAAAGTAATAAGTCAAAGTAAAAAACGTAAATATAAAATATAAATAAAAAACAATTGTACTTTTTGGTAAAAAAAAGTATATATTTTTTCGTTAAAAAAGTAGTATTTTTAGTGAGTTTCCTTTATTTTGGTCATTTTATTATGGTTATTTTTGCATATGACATTGCTCCATAGAAATGACACGCTCAACACTGTAAGGTCAATTGTTGTATTTTTACTTATTTTGTGCATTTATTATAAATGATGTAAAATTTGATATAAATAATAGAATTAATCTTTAATTGATTGATTAATTGGGTTATTTTTTTCTTTCGTAATCATATACAGCATCTTATTTTTTTAGGAGTTGCATAATAACAGTGATGAGTTTAGTTGTCTTACATCACCTAAGAACGAAGGAACGTTACTTTATTAAAAAAAAAAGCTCAAAAAAGCCCTAAACATACGACAATAAACTACTACTAAGAAAAACATATTTTTTTCCAATAAGTTGTCATAAACTTAAAGGAATCACAAAATAAGTATTTTACGAGGGAAAAAAGTCGAAGGTAAGAGAAAAAAGTAAAATTTCCCAAAATAAAGCAGTCAAAAAATGTGTATTTTTATGAGGTAAAAAAGCTAAATGTATAAGAAATAGGTCAAAGTATAAAAGTTGTATTTTTTGTTGAAAAAAGTAGTATTTTTGCTCATAAAAGTAGTATTTTCTGAGAGAAAAAAAGACACATTTAAAAGAAATAAGTCAAAGTAAAAAACATAAATATAAAATATAAATATAAATTTTTTTACTTTTTGGTCAAAAAGTATAATTTTTTTAGTTAAAAAAGTAGTATTTTTGGTGAGTTTCCTTTATTTTGGTCAAAAACGTAGTATTTTGTTTAAAAGCGTATGAGGTAAACAGTCAAACTTACAATAAGAAAGTCACAAAATGGAATAAGGTTTTTTTTGAATATATATTTTTGTTCATCAAAGAAAAAAGTATCATTTTTTGCTAAAAAAAGTAGCATTTTTTGCAGATTTGTTATATATATATATATATATATATATATATATATATATATATATATATATATATATATATATATATATATATATATATATATATATATATATATATATATATATATATATATAAAATATTTTTTCATACATACATATATGTGTTTATATACATATATACTGTATGTATACACATACAGTTGGTGCTGCAGGGAATTCTGGGAATTTGTTCTGTAGTGTTTATGTTATGTTGCGCTGCAAATATTCTTCCAAAAATGTGTTTGTCGTTGTTGTTTAGTGTGGTTGCACTATATGGCACAGGTTTATGACAGTGTTGGCATTGTTCATACTGACACCCTTAGTGTGACATGTATGGCTGTTGATTAAGTATGCGCTTTTATTCGCTGGTGAGCGGTGAGTTCAAAGTCAAAATGATTGTGTCATTAGTACATTATTGGGCACAATGAAATCTTAGTTCGGCTTTGTTAATTATAAGATTTGTAACTTTTTAATTAGGTAAAACGGACCAAACTCTACACAAAATTACAATCAACAAGATTGATTTTTTTTTTTAATCCCACCCGCGGGATCGGCGCCGATGATTACGTCCCCTGCACTGACGTTTTTTTTATTTGTATTCATGTTTTTATAGTGAATCGAACACGAGCGTCATTCGACTTTGTGCTGGAAGAAATGACTTGTAGCGTATGAGCAGAAGCTTAGTGGTGTAACCTTGCATGTTTTACACTCTTGTTTTATTTATACACCGTCTGACTCACTGATTAGATGGATCCGCTCGCACATCTGACACTGTTAAAAATGTGTATTAAAAGTAACATGCAGTGTGTGTGTGTGTGTGCGCGTGTGTGTGTGCGTGGGTGTGTGTGTGTGTGTGTGCGTGACAACTCTCTGCAGAATATTATGTAAACAGCGTGCCTGTGTGCAGATATGGGAATTAACGTCCCGCCTTAGCGTATGCTAACTCGCGCTTGCCTCTGTCCCACCCATCTGTCAAACTTTATGGGCTTTGCCGTGTGGAAAAAAAAAAACATTGCGAGTGGAAATGTTTTTATCTTGACTGGACTAAAGCGTCTAAAAGTTTAAGTAGAAAACTGTGAAAAGTAAATCCTTTACACCTTTGCACTAATTTCAACCAATATAGTAGCCTGGAGTGTGTAGATTACAGTATACTCCATGCGTCCTCACCCGGCCACTACAACACGGCCATGACGCGGAAGTACTTCCTCACATGTTGGGTCATCTAAGTTGGAATGGGATTCCAAGTGCTGAAACAACGGGCGTAAATGTTTCTGCGAAAAGTTGGGTCAACTTGACAGTCGCAGCTCGTGTTGTTAGCATTTGGTGTCGACGTTGTCATTCCAAAGGCTCACCAGTGTCTTGTGGAGCTGATGATGTCTGACAGAGGGTTTTTATTTTGCAAAGAATATACATTTTGCTCAAACAAGTAGGATTTTTGTGAGACAAAAAGTCAAACTTACAAAAAATAAATAAAAAGTATATATATATATATATATATATATATATATATATATATATATATATATATATATATATATATATATATATATATATATATATATATATATATATATATATATATATATATATATATATATATATATATATATATATATATATTTTTTTTTTAATTTTTTTTTTTTAATTTTTTTTTTTTTTTAAATATGAAGTATTTTTTTTGTCATTTTATTTAGTAATTTTGTCATATTTTGTGATTTATTTAATTTTTCTGACAAATAAGTAGTAAATAAAAACATTAAAAAAAAAGGTTAGCCGCAGTGTAGCATTTTGTCATTCCAAAGGCTCACCAATGTCTTGTGGAGCTGTAGATGTCTGAAACAAAGGGTTTTTATTTTTTTTAAAGAATATACATTTTGCCAAACAGGTAGGATTTTTTTGAGACAAAAAGTCAAACTTACAAAAAAAATAAATAAATAAAATACATTTCTTTTAAAATAAATAAATAAATATATATATATATATACATATATATATATATATATATATATATATATATATATATATATATATATATATATATATATTATATATATATATATATATATATATATATATATATATATATATATATATATATATATATATATATATATATATATATATATATATATATATATATATATATATATATATATATATATATATTTATTTATTTATTATTATTTTATTTTTTTAATTTTTTTTTTAATATGAAGTTGTTTTTTTTGTCAATTTAATTTATAATTTTGTCATATTTTGTGATTTATTTAATTTTTCCAACAAATAAGTAGTACTTATATGTTTTTTTAATAAAAGTTTAGCCGCAGTGTAGCATTTTGTCATTCTAAAGGCTGACCAATGTCTTGTGGAGCTGATGCTGTCTGAAACAAAGGGTTTTTATCCTTTAAAAGAATATACATTTTGCCAAACAGGTAGGATTTTTGTGAGACAAAAAGTCAAACTTACAAGAAAAAATAAAAAGTTATAATTTTTTTTAAAAATGTGAAGTATTTTTTTGTCAATTTTATAATTTTGTCATATTTTGTGATTTATTTATTTTTTCTGACAAAAAAGTTGTAATTAAATATATATATTTTTGTTGGCAGTGTACAGCCCGCTCGTTCATCCTTGCTGATGGGCTCATATTGCCATCTGATTTGAAGCTGAAATAGCACCACAACTGGACATTTGGCTTCGTAACCATATTTTTTTCTTCCTAATTTTTGTTATTTAGCGGAATTTCTTACCGGCGAGTCGGGAGGCTCTCTGTCTGTGCCTCCGGTGTGCGGTCTTGCCGAGTCGCTCTACGCCGAGTAAGACAAAGATTGTGGATGACTGAAGAGAGGGCTCACTGTGTTCAGTTAATTCTACTGTGAATAAAACACGCTCAGGTGCTTTTGCATAATATTGCGAAACAAAACGCCAGATAAAGGTCTTACCTTATACACACACCATAATAATACTCCTATGTTGAAGCACAGTACAATCCATCAAGCGGTGTGGCTTCATAGCTTACCAAAGTCGTAGTAAAACATTTTTACATGTTGACATATTTTTCATCACCTAAGAACGAAAGAATATCACAATATTAAAGAAATATTGTACAAAAAAAAAAAAGTCCTACACCTACAAGAATAAACTACGATATTTAAAAAAAAAACATTGTTTCCAATAAATTGTCATAAACTTACAGGAATCACAAAAAAAGTATTTGAGGGGAAAAAGATAAAATGTATGAGAAAAAAGTCAAATTTGAAAAAAATACTGTTTGGTCAAAAAAGTAGAATTTTTATGAGGTGAACAAGCTAAACATATAAGAAATAAGTCAAAGTAAAAAAGTAATATTTTTTTGGTCAATTTATATTTTATATTTTGATCATAAAAGTAGTATTTTGTTCGAAAACCATAGTATTGAGGTAAAACTAGTCAAACTTATAAGCAAAAAAGTCATAAGCTGCTTAAAGTAGTATTTATGTTCTTTATTTCATTTTGGCACAACAAAAGTAGTATTTTGTTTAAAAGCGTTGTATTATTATGAGGTAAAAAGGAAAGTCACAAAATGACAAGAGGTAGTATTTTTTTGTTTTAAAATAAATGTCTTTTTTATGAGAGGAAAAACAAGTATTTTTTTTGTCAAAAAAGTAGTATTTTTTTGTCACATACCTGTATATATATATATATATATATATATATATATATATATATATATATATATATATATATATATATATATATATATATATATATATATATATATATATATGTATATATATATATATATATATATGTATATATATATATATATATACATATATATATATATATATATATATATATATATATATATATATATATATATGTATATATATATATACACATATATATACAGATATATATATATATATATATATATATATATATATATATATATATATATATATATATATATATATATATATATATATATATATATATATATATATATATGTGTATGTATATATATGTGTATGTATATATATATATATATATATATATATATATATATATATATATATATATATATATATATATATATATACACGTATATATATATATATATATATATATATATATATATATATATATATATATATATATATATATATATATATATATATATATATATATATATATATATATATATATATATATATATATATATATATATATATATATATATACACATGTTGACATTTTTGAGCTCCGTGTGTAATGTTCTATATTTTCAATGGAACATAAAATGTTGGTGTTGTTTACTTGAGTCATATTGCAGTCTACACGTATCTCTTATATGTGACTTCCATATACTGGTCACACTTATCATTTCACCATGTACCAAATCAAAAATGCTTCGAGGTCGGTAAGCACAACCAGAATTTTTCCGTACATTATGTGCACCGAGTTACAAGGCGCACTGTCGAAATTTGAGAACATGAAAGGATTTTAAGTGCATGGTTGATTATTATTACTAATATATAACTTTGGTGCAATGTTCACGCACAAACTACAGACATTGTTAAAAAAAAATCCAACATTTTTTTTTTATTCAGCCATCTTTGTCACTTTGTAATCAAAGGTTATCACAGCAGGCGGACGCCCTTATTGAAGTTGCCGCCGCCTTCTCAGCAGGGGTCGTCACCAACGGTCACGCTCAAATCTCCTGACGGGGGCGCTTGTTTGCAGCCCCGGCTGTGTAATCACCGCACATCACAGCGGGAAAAGGCAGGTTCACCAAAAACACCCTTTTTTTTTTTTTTAGGATTTTTTTTTAGGGCTGCCATGACACCTGAAGTATCCGTCTTTATCCCACAACCTGCTGACACGTACAAACCTTCTCTCCCGGCTGCTTGTTATCCTCCCAGCAGAGCTCAGGAGATCAGGCGTGCCCCCCTTACGGATGATCCACAGCCCCAAAAGTCACAGCTGAAAAAGCCCCGCTTGTTCTGGCACTTTTCCAGAGTCACGATAATCCCGACTGAGACTCACTGAACCCTAGCGGGATTTCCCGGTTTCAGAGTCAAGCGATAATACAGACCTCAATGAGTCCGCCCACCCCATATTGTAGAGGTTTCTTCTAGTTACAAATTGTCATTCCCTCAGAAACTCACAGCTATAGCTACATACCATGCCAATAAGCCTCCTGGTGGTTGTGAGCAGTATTGCGATGTATATTGACCTAAAGTACATTGAGTTGAGTTGAGTTTGAGTTTATTTGGAACATGCATGCATACAACATGTTCGAAAAGGAGTAGGAAGAAGCAGAGCTTATTCAATCCTACCCCTTTTCCTCTACATAGCAGTTGCTAAAACTTTTGTTCACTTCCTGTTCTCAATTTATTCACAATATACTCCATAGGTAATAACAATAAAAATAAATAAATAAATAATGATTGGTGGAGTAAGTTATAGTTCATATGGTGAGATGAGTAAGATTATCTTGAACGTGAATGGACGGATGAGATAAATTCAGAATGTTTGTCTTGGTTCTTCTTCTTTGTACTTAGTAAACACTTTAAGTTTGAAGAGTTTCTTGAAATGGATCACTAGTAAATGTTTTGATTTATTTGCTTAATGTTTTCCGTAAGATGGACGTAAGATCGATGTATGTTTGACATAAGATCGATGTGTGTCTAACGTAAGATCGACATAAGATCGATTTATGTTTGACGTAAGATCGATGTATGATCGGCGTAAGATCGATGTATGATCGACGTAAGATCGACGTATGTTTGTTTGACGTAAGATCGACGTATGTTTGACGTAAAATCGACGTATGTTTGACGTAAGATCAACGTAGGTTTGATGTAAGATCGATGTATGTTTGAGGAAAGATCGATGTATGTTTGACATAAGATCAATGAAAGTTTGATGTAAGATCGACGTATGTGTGACGTAAGATCGACGTAAGATCAACGTAAGATCGACATAAGATCGATTTATGTTTGACGTAAGATCGATGTATGTTTGACGTAAGATCGATGTATGATCGACGTAAGATCGATGTAAGATCGACGTATGTTTGTTTGATGTAAGATCGACGTATGTTTGACGTAAGATCGACATACGATCGACGTATGTTTGATGTAAGATTGACGTATGTTTGACGTAAGATCGACGTATGTTTGACGTAAGATCGACGTAAGATCGACGTAAGATCGACGTATGTTTGATGTAAGATCGATGTATGTTTGAGGAAAGATCGTTGTATGTTTGACATAAGATCGATGAAAGTTTGATGTAAGATCGACGTATGTTTGACGTAAGATCGACGTAAGATCAACGTATGTTTGACGTAAAAACGACGTATGTTTTACGTAAGATCGACGTAAGATCGATGTATGTTTCACATAACATATGTTTGACGTAAGATCGATGTATGATCGATATAAGATCGATGTATGTTTAACGTAAGAACGACGTATGTTTTACGTAAGATCGATGTATGTTTCACATAAGATCGACATATGTTTGGCGTAAGATCGATGTATGTTTGACGTAAGATCAACGTATGATCGATGTATGTTTAACGTAAGAACGACGTATGTTTTACGTAAGATCAACGTAAGATCGATGTATGTTTCACATAAGATCGATGTACGATCGACTTAAGATCGATGTATGTTTAACGTAAGAATGACGTATGTTTTACGTAAGATCGACGTAAGATCGATGTATGTTTGACGTAAGATCGATGTATGTTTGACGTAAGGTCGACGTAAGATTGACGTATGTTTGACGTAAGATTGATTATGTTTGACGTAAGATCGATGTATGATCGATATATGTTTAACGTAAGAACGACGTATGTTTTACGTAAGATCAACGTAAGATCGATGTATGTTTCACATAAGATCGATGTATGATCGACGTAAGATCGATGTATGTTTAACGTAAGAACGACGTATGTTTTACGTAAGATCGACGTAAGATCGATGTATGTTTGACGTAAGATCGATGTATGTTTGACGTAAGATCGACGTATGTTTGACCTAAGATCGACGTAAGTTTGATGTAAGATCGACGTATGTTTGACGTAAGATCGACGTATGTTTCACCTAAGATCGACGTAAGTTTGATGTAAGATCGACGTAAGTTTGATGTAAGATCGACGTATGTTTGATGTAAGATCGATGTATGTTTGACGTAAGATCGACGTATGTTTGACCTAAGATCGACATAAGTTTGATGTAAGATCGATGTATGTTTGACGTAAGATCGATGTATGTTTGACGTAAGATCGACATATGTCTGACGTAAGAACGACATATGTTTTACGTAAGATCGACGGAAGATCGACGTATGATCGACGTATGTTTGACGTAAGATTGACGTGTGATCGATGTATGTTTAACCCTCCTGTTGTCCTCGGGTCATTTTGACCCGCCACTGTGTTAAAAACCAAAAAAAAAATCTAAACTATATTTTTTTAACTTTAAATTTTATGACTTCTCCTAGCTTGGCACCAACAGTAGAAAAAGTGAAATGTTGCTTTTATTCACATTTCCATGTAAGCTGTACACAAATTTTTACAAAGGTGGTCTTTGAGTCAAAATGACCCATGAGTAACAAAAGTGTTGAAATCAAAGTCACAGAGTTATTTATACATCGCATAATGTTACAATGTTTTAGTTGTTATAGTCCAACAGTAGCATAGCTCTTTCTCTGTGGATTTCCAGAGATTATAAAGGTGCTGCAGATCACAGGGCCCCAAATTATGTCTGTGCTGAAGCCATGAGTGTGCGTTATACAGCTGAAGAGGCTCTAGAGCTGATTTTTTCAGATGTCCAGCAAGACAACTCTGATTCAGAAGAGGAAGTGGAGGATGTATCAGAAGAAGAAAATGGGGAGGAATACAACCCAGAGCATGATGAATTATCTTCAGAAAAAGAAGAAAACCCTGAAGCTGAAAGAGAGACTTTCCTTTCAAAAAATGGCAAAATAACATGGTCCTCAGCAGCATCTGACCATCAAGGCAGGCATGCAGAACAAAACATCATAAAGATGACCCCAGGACCCACAAGGTATGCCGTTTCTCATGCCCATGATATTGTCTCTACATTCTACCTGCTTATCACACCAGCAATTGAAAAAATAATCCTGGAGATGACAAATTTGGAGGGTTTTCGCAAATATGGAGACAGCTGGAAAAAGATGGATGAGACTGACCTGCAGGCCTACTTAGGGCTGCTAATCTTAGCCGGTGTATACAGGTCCCGAGGTGAGGCTGCAACTAGTCTATGGGATGCAGAGAGTGGAAGGCCAATTTTACGAGCCACAATGCCACTCAAACTCTTTCACACCTACTCAAGACTGATACGATTTGATGACCGTGAGTCAAAACCAGCAAGACGTGTGACAGACAAACTTGCAGCCATAAGAGAGGTCTGGGACATTGTAGTTCTTCTGAGCACACTGCACACAGAGGGTGACGTTAGCGATCGTGAGGACAGGAAGCCAGTCATCATCCTAGACTACAACCCGCAACAAGGGAGGTGTGGACAACCTAGATAAGGTGATTGGAACATACAGCTGCAGAAGGATGACTGCCCGCTGGCCCCTGGTCATCTACCACAACATCATTGATGTTTCCTCCTACAATGCCTTTGTGATTTGGAAAGAGATCAACCCGACCTGGATGTCTCGTAAGCAGAACAAGAGGAGAGTGTTCCTGGAGTAGCTGGGAAAGGCACTTGTAATTCCACTCATTGAAAGAAGGAAGCATGTCCCCTGCACAGAAGCCTCAGCAGCAGTTGTGAAAGCTATTCAGAGTGCAGGAGCTCCTGATCAACCTGAGGATCCAGCTACCACAGCCACTTCCCCAGCTAGGGCAAGTAAGAGGAAGAGATGTCAGTTCTGCCCTCAAAAGAAGGACTGTAAAACACATACTGTGTGCTGCAGGTGTAAGAAATATATCTGCAATGGCTGCACACTTGCATACTGCCCTACATGTGCCAATTAGGGTTAGTTAATTAGTTAATTAGTTGAATGGGTTATGTTATTTTTCATATTTTTGTATTGTACATTGTCTTCAATTGGAGAAAGAAAAGAAAGAAACTGAGTAATTGGGATGAATAAAAACATAATTTTTTTTGCTTTTCTTAATTTATACAAATGAAGTGAAGAGGGAAATCTCAGTTATTCACACATTTTGTGGTGAATGACAAGTTGTTTCTTCAAGCAAGATGAAATCTGGTGTTTAAATTCAATTATGCTGCTTATATTAGGGGTTTAGTGAAAACGGGTCATTTTGACCCCGAGGACACGGGGTGTATACAGGAAATGAGGACAACACAAGGGTTAACGTACGAACGACGTATGCTTTACATAAGATCGACGTAAGATCGATATATATATTTCACATAAGATCGACATATGTTTGGCGTAGGATCGACGTAAGATTGATGTAAGATCAACGTATGTTTGACGTAAGATCGGTGTATGTTCGACGTAAGATCAATGTATGATTGACCTAAGATCGGTGTATGTTTGACGAAAGATCAACGTAAGATCGATGTATGATTGAAGTAAGATCGATGAATGTTTGATGTCAGATTGATGTAAGATCGAAGTATGTTTGACGTACGATTGACGTAAGTTTGATGTGAGATCGATGTATGTTTGACATGAGATCGATGTATGTTTGACGTAACATCGACGTATGTTTGACGTAACATCGATGTATGTTTGACGTAACAGACTTTAAATCGAAGTATGTATGACGTAAGATTGATGTATGTTTGATGTGAGATCGATGTATGTTTGACATGAGATCGATGTATGTTTGACGTAACATCGACGTATGTTTGACGTAACAGACTTAAAATCGATGTATGTTTGACGTAAGATCAATATATGTTTGATGTAACATTTTGACGTAACAGACTTAAGATCGATGTATGTTTGACGTAACATCGTTATATGTTTGATGTAAGATCGACGTATGTTTGACGTTAGATCGATGTATGTTTAACGTAAGATCGACATAAGATCGATTTATGTTTGACGTAGGATCGATGTATTATCGACGTAAGATCGACGTATGTTTGACGTACGATCAATATATGTTTGATGTAACATTTTGACGTAACAGACTTAAGATCGATGTATGTTTGACGTAACATCGTTATATGTTTGATGTAAGATCGACGTATGTTTGACGTTAGATCGATGTATGTTTAACGTAAGATCGACATAAGATCGATTTATGTTTGACGTAGGATCGATGTATTATCGACGTAAGATCGACGTATGTTTGACGTACGATCAATATATGTTTGATGTAACATTTTGACGTAACAGACTTAAGATCGATGTATGTTTGACGTAACATCGTTATATGTTTGATGTAAGATCGACGTATGTTTGACGTTAGATCGATGTATGTTTAACGTAAGATCCACATAAGATCGATTTATGTTTGACGTAGGATCGATGTATTATCGACGTAAGATCGACGTATGTTTGACGTACGATCAATACATGTTTGATGTAACATTTTGACGTAACAGACTTAAGATCGATGTATGTTTGACGTAACATCGATGTATGTTTGATGTAAGATCGACGTATGTTTGACGTTAGATCGATGTATGTTTAACGTAAGATCGACATAAGATCGATTTATGTTTGACGTAGGATCGATGTATTATCGACGTAAGATCGACGTATGTTTGACGTACGATCAATATATGTTTGATGTAACATTTTGACGTAAAAGACTTAAGATCGATGTATGTTTGACGTAACATCGTTATATGTTTGATGTAAGATCGACGTATGTTTGACGTTAGATCGATGTATGTTTAACGTAAGATCGACATAAGATCGATTTATGTTTGACGTAGGATCGATGTATTATCGACGTAAGATCGACGTATGTTTGACGTACGATCAATATATGTTTGATGTAACATTTTGACGTAACAGACTTAAGATCGATGTATGTTTGACGTAACATCGTTATATGTTTGATGTAAGATCGACGTATGTTTGACGTTAGATCGATGTATGTTTAACGTAAGATCGACATAAGATCGATTTATGTTTGACGTAGGATCGATGTATTATCGACGTAAGATCGACGTATGTTTGACGTACGATCAATATATGTTTGATGTAACATTTTGACGTAACAGACTTAAGATCGATGTATGTTTGACGTAACATCGATGTATGTTTGATGTAAGATCGACGTATGTTTGACGTTAGATCGATGTATGTTTAACGTAAGATCGACATAAGATCGATTTATGTTTGACGTAGGATCGATGTATTATCGACGTAAGATCGACGTATGTTTGACGTAAGATCAACGTATGTTTGACGTAAGATCGACGTATGTTTGACGTAAGATCGACGTATGTTTGATGTAAGATCGATGTATGTTTGACGTGAGATCGATGTATGTTTGACGTAAGATCGACGTATGTTTGACGTAAAATCGGTGTATGTTTGATGTAAGATTGACGTATGTTTGACGTAAGATCAGTGTATGTTTGATGTAAGATCGACATATATTTGACGAAATATCGATGTGTGTTTGACGTAAGATCGATGTATGTTTGACGTATGATCGATGTATGTTTGAAGTAAGATCGACGTATGTCTGACGTATGTTTGACGTATGTTTGACGTATGTTTGACGTAAGAATGACGTATGCTTTACATAAGATCGATGTATATTTCACATAAGTTCGACATATGTTTGACGTAGGATCGCCGTAAGATCGACGTATGTTTGACGTAAGATCGGTGTATGTTCGACGTAAGATCGATGTATGATTGACGTAAGATCTGTGTATGTTTGACGTAAGATCAACGTAAGATCGAAGTATGATTGAAGTAGGATCAATGTATGTTTGATGTCAAATCGACGTAAGATCGATGTATGTTTGACGTAAGATTGATGTATGTTCGACGTAAGATCAACGTAAGATCGATGTTTGATTGAAGTAAGATCGATGTATGTTTGACATGAGATCGATGTATGTTTGACGTAACATCGACGTATGTTTGACGTAACAAACTTAAGATCGATGTATGTTTGACGTAAGATCAATGTATGTTTGACGTAACAAACTTAAGATCGATGTATGTTTGACGTAAGATCAATGTATGTTTGACGTAACATCGATGTATGTTTGATGTAAGATCGACGTACGTTTGACGTAAGATCGACGTATGATCGACGTATGTGGTGCATTTTTTAAACTGTGCATTTAGGGTAAAAACTCAAAATATGAAGCGATACAACAGAAACTCAGAAGAAAAAAAAGAAAAAACAGCACACCTGTCCAGAACTTGTCGTGTTCAAATCCATTGAGCCATGATCTGCTATTAGGAGTGTTTATCAATAATTTCCATAGCTGGAAGAACTGCAGTGTAAACATGACACACATTTTCAGCAAAACTTTAAAATTGCTTCATTTTTGTTCACTCTGCAATAAGTGATAATTGCGTCGGTTAATTTGTGCACGCTTTTAATGAGGCGCACTACCAGACAATCAGTGGACTATTGATGGCGAGGTCAGCTGCCTTTTCACTAACCTTCAATGGTGTCGTACATCATGAAGGATTGGGAGCAGCATTTAAAAAGGTTTAAAACGAAAAGCCAGACAGTTTAAATTCTCTTTTTAACAAACATGATTAGTAAACTCCCACTGGATGCGTGTGGTTTTTTCGCCAGTTTTCTCTCTGATTTCCATCCAGAGCGCGACCCTGGCTTCGGGGCGCGTGGCCTACATGGTATTGAACTGACTAAATCTTTGCCTTCCTCTCTGGGGGTGACTGATTCAGATACATAACGGACACGATAAGAAATGCTATCGGAAGGGAAAACGCTCTCGGACGGAGAGATCTTTTGTGTCGCCGATTCTGTCTGTATGTCATGACTTACTGGCTACTTTTGTGTGGATTCATTTAATGAAAACAACAACAAAAAAATCAATTGGACGGTATTGATACTTTCTGTACTAAGGCTACCCCGACAGTTGTTTGGTTTCTTTTACCAACAAAGGTGTCAGACGTTAGCTACTTAACAAAAAAAAGAATGTGTGTACTGTATGCCGCACAGAAAAGGGTGAGTTTGTACTACCGTGTTACCTTTGCTATTATTTTTCTGATAATTACACTGTTATTAAGCCCCAAAGTTGACTTGAAATTTCTCACATGGCTCAATGCACCCGGCAAAAACACTTTAACTTTAGTGTGTTTTACCACATTTTTCACACACATCCCTTAACTTTTAGCAGGATTGGTTGAAAAACAAGCAAACCGTCATATGGCCCCATTTGTTGCGGTTTACCTGACACATGAAACGTGACAAATTTAGCCGGCACAAGACGTGCACCTGGGGATAGGTTGATTGGCAACACTAAATTGGCCCTAGTGTGTGAATGTGAGTGTGAATATTGTCTGTCTATCTGTGTTGGCCCTGTGATGAGGTGGCGACTTGTCCAGGGTGTACTCCGCCTTCCGCCCGAATGCAGCTGAGATAGGCTCCAGCGACCCCCCGCAACCTCAAAAGGGACACGTGGTAGAAAATGGATGGATGATGGATGGTGTTAAATATCTTCAAATGTGTTTTTGTGGCAATTCCAACTTTGACCACATCGCCAGTTGCTATGCAGAGTGGCGCTTTCCATAATTTTCTGCAGACAGAATTGCAAAATTATTAACCCCTTCCATTGTCTCTCACCTTACCTCCTTCTGCTTTTTGTGCTGCAAAAAAATGTATTTACATCCGAATCACAATGTTAATTTATTCTGATTCTGAATCCATTCACATTTTTTAAGAAGTGAAAAATAATAATAATAATACATTTTGAAAATAGGTTTTTATAGGCCAAATCTGCGCCTAATCGTTGGACATATACGTCAACAGCTTTTGTAACCTGTTTTGAAAATGTTTTATTGTAATTTTTATAAGAAAAATAATCTTAATAATAATACATTAAAAAAAGATGCTTAATCAAATTGTCACCCAAAGAATTGTGAATGTATTCATTTTGGCCAAAGGGGGCGCATTTCGATTCCTTCCACCCACTTGTTTTTACATATGTTCGCCATAGGGAGCACTTCAAATGTTTACACACACTTGTTATTTCATATGTTGACCAGCGGGGAATCACTTCAAATTTTTACACACACTTGTTATTTCATATGTTGACCAGAGGGGGAGCACTTCAAATTTTTACATGCACTTGTTATTTCATATGTTGACCAGCCGGGTCGTACTTCAAATTTTTGCACACACTTGTTATTTCATATGTTGACCAGCCGGGGATCACTTCAAATTTTTACACGCACTTGTTATTTTATATGTTGACCAGAGGGGGTGCACTTTTACAACCGACACACAGTCAATTTGAAAAATCCCCCCTTTTTGGGACCGCCCTAATTTTGATAAGTTTCACCACCAGGGGTGCAAATGAGACATTCTCTATTAGATGCAATGTTTTTCCGTATTGGGACCATGATTTATGTCCTAACTTGTTCACACCTCCTCATATGGAAGCTACTTTTCCTTGTTGATGTCTACATGATTACGATTCTAAATCAATTCATAATCTTCAAAAATCAATCAAAAAAAAAAAAAAAGTATATGTATTTTTTTTGTAAAAAACAATTTTTTGTATATATATATATATATATATATATATATATATATATATATATATATATATATATATATATATATATATATATATATATATATATATATATATATATATATATATATATATATATATATATTCATATTATTATTTATTTATTTATTTTTATTTTTTAAATTTGTTTATTTTTTTATTTTTTTTTATTTTAATTTTAATTTTTGTATGTTTTTATTTTTTATTTTTGGCCATCTAAATGCAAACATAAGGAGCTTTTCTATCTTCTGACTTGTTTTGAAAAATGGTCATTGTAATTATTATACCAAATAATACATTGCGAGAATCGTAATGAAACGACAATCGATTCGTCACCCCAGGAATCGGAATCAAATGGAATCGTTGGGTGCCCAAGGAGTCACACCTCTATTAAATAGGTATTTAAAACAAAGTATATGACAGAGGTAAATATAATTTTTTTAACCTTACTTTTTACATATCCCCACCAGGTCTGCTCTTATTTTGCGGCTTACAAAAAAATATATTGCATCAGAATGAGAGTAAAAAAGAAACTAGTGGCTCCACCATGCTGGGGTAATGGCTGATTAAATAGCACGGGAGCTCGGGTCCCAGCCAGCATCAAGGTGGACAATTCAGCGTGTGGGTGAGCACTATTCGGCAAAGCGTTCCCGCCCGCCTGTTCTAAAGAAAGAAATTAGCCACACATCCCACCTACTCAAGTGTTTTCTTTCTTGACATTTTTCTTTTTTTTTCCGGCACAGTAATTACATCCATGGTGGTATAAGCTAACGTGTTAACACCGCGCTGGGTTATTTTAGGGACGTGCAATTTAACGACACCTAGAGCCATAACGTTCATGCAACACCCTCGGATAACATAGTGCGAGTTTCCCAGGTGGAACTGGAGGAGGATGTGTGGAGGTGGAAGTAACTCAGCTGATGTTGCTTGTGTTTATTACAGTGCGTGTTCTTGTATTTCTACACTTCTTGGGACATCAACAAGGAAAAGTAGCTTCCATATGAGGAGGTGTGAACAAGTTAGGATATAAATCATGGTCCCAATACGGAAAAAACATTGCATCTAATAGAGAATGTCTCATTTGCACCCCCTGGTGGTGAAATCTATCAAAATTAGGGTGGTGCCAAAAATGAGTTTTTTTTTAAATTGACTGTGTGTCGGTTTTAAAAGTGCTCCCCCTCTGGCCAACATATGAAATAACAAGTGTGTGTAAAAATTTTAAGTGCTAGCCCTCTGGTCAACATATGAAATAACAAGTGTGTGTACAAATTTGAAGTGCTCCCACTCGGGTCAACAAGTGAAATAACAAGTGTGTGTAAAAATTTGAAGTGCTCCCCCTCTGGTCAACATATGTAATACAAAGTGCGTGTAAAGATTTGAAGTGCTGCCCCTCTGGTCAACATATGAAATAACAAGTGTGTGTAAAAATTTTAAGTGCTCCCCCTTTGGTCAACATATGTCATACCAAGTGTGTGTAAAAATTTGAAGTGCTGCCCCTCTGGTCAACATATGAAATAACAAGTGTGTGTACAAATTTGAAGTGCTCCCACTCGGGTCAACAAGTGAAATAACAAGTGTGTGTAAAAATTTGAAGTGCTGCCCCTCTGGTCAACATATGTAATACAAAGTGCGTGTAAAGATTTGAAGTGCTGCCCCTCTGGTCAACATATGAAATAACAAGTGTGTGTAAAGATTTGAAGTGATTCCCTTCTGGTTTCCGTGTGTGTAAACATTTGAAGTGCTCCCCTTCTGGCCAAAATATGAAATAACAAGTGTGTGTAAAATCTGAAGTGCTCCCCCGCTGGTCAACATATGTAATAACAAGTGTGTGTACAAATTTGAACTGCTTCCCCCTCTGGTCAACATATGAAATAACAAGTTCGTGTAAACATTTGAAATGCTCCCCGGAAAAAATATAGCATATATTGTGTGGTTGCTATAAAAAAAACATCACAGTTTTAGTTGACAAAAAAGCATAATACAAAGAAAATAATAGTTCAAACGTAAAATCAACAGATATATCTGAAGTTGATCTTGTAATTTAAGTGTTAAAAGTTAAAAAAAACTAATACAAATGTGTCACTTTATGAGTGGGGGACCTTTTGGATCCCAAATATATTTAGTAGGATTTTATTTAACATTTCACTGTGATTACTCAAAAATATTAAAGAATTAAAATCAATGGTGTCCTGCATTTTTGATCTTTTAGGGCTCTAATTACTAAATACTGCATATTTCAGTTTTGCTATAAAAAAACAAAGTTGTCTTTGACAGAAAAGGCATAAAAACTTTTTTTTTTTTTTAAACTTTATATCAACCTGAAGTTGATATACAGATTTACTGTAAGCGTTAAATAAAAAATAATAATAATTTGACTTATTTTTTTACATTTTAATGACTGAGACCCTTTATGGTCCCCGGGAGCCCTAAACGTTAAAAAAAAAAAAAAAAAAAAAAAAAAATCCAAATTATAATATAAATACATTTAATAAAGTCAAAATACAATACAAAATACTTCTCTTTTATAAAATAAATCTGAACAGCCGATATGGGCATCTACATCTACTATATGATTTGCCTCAGAAGCTGGGCAGGACATTATAAAAAAAAAAAAAAAAAAAAAAAAAAATCCAAATTATAATATAAATACATTTAATGAAGTCAAAATACAAATAAGGCAACAAGAGAAGTATCCTACACTTCTCTTTTATAAAGTAAATCTGAACAGCCGATATGGGCATCTACATCTACTATATGATTTGCCTCAGAAGCTGGGCAGGACATTAATGATGGGTTTTTAACATGTAAAGCGACTTTGAGTACTTAGAAAAGCGCTATATAAATCCCAGGTATTATTATTATAAAAAAAAAAAAAAAAAAAAAAAAAAAAAAAAAAAATCCAAATTATAATATAAATACATTTAATAAAGTCAAAATACAAATAAGGCAACAAGAGAAGTATCCTACACTTCTCTTTTATAAAGTAAATCTGAACAGCCGATATGGGCATCTACATCTACTATATGATTTGCCTGAGAAGCTGGGCAGGACATTATAAAAAAAAAAAAAAAAAAAAAAAAAAAAAAAATCCATATATTTTTTTAAGGTTTGAAAATGAAAAATATCAAAATGGCCCCCGCATGCTTTCATTTTTCTGTGTGCGGCCCTCAGTGGAAAAAGTTTGGACACCCCTGCCTTAAGGAATAAAACACCTTCCAGTAAAAAAAAAAAAAAAGGTTGCGAGCGTCCAAATGCCACAGTGGGCTGCACAAATGTTTGACATGTCAGCGTGCGGCACGTAGCACGCACTTAGAAAAGACCGCTGTTTTGTGTCCATCCGTGCATAATTGAAAAGCACACTGTCCTAATTGCTTAGTCAATACCAGCCACATTTCACAGGCTGCAGCAGTGACCTGTGCCGTGTACCCGAGACGCTCTGACCCTTCATGCGTTAGCTCGGGGAAGCTCATTCTCTCGTCTCAATGCGCGCGGTTATGTTGGGACCATTAAGGGCCCGCGTGACGTCACTAAGTGCAGCCCATTCCGGCGACTCAGCTGGTATTCAGGGCAGCGAGGAGGGGGGAGAAAAAAAAAGGATCCTGCTAGTCAAAGCGGTGGCGGCGGGGAAGGCAGGCGAAGATTCGGGCCGCGGGCGGAGAACAGCGAGGAGAGTGCACTAATCTGGCCGAGACCTGTTTGCCCGGCGTGAGCAGCCCTCCATCACTGTCACGTGCAGCTCTAATGAGCGCCACAGGCCACCGGGTCAATGACTGAGATGATTTTCCCGCTGATAAATGGTCGCCGGCAGGTATCGCGAAGTAAGAAGAAAAAAAAAGGCGTGCGTTCGGCAAGTCGGATTCCCGTTAATTTAAAAATAATGACGGCTGACCTACTTCCATATTCTTAATATTCAGGAGAGGAAAGGAGACAATAATCATTGCTAGTTTATTTTTCATGCGTTTGCACTCGGTCGGACGAGGGACGGAATGAGAGACCGCCGCCGTGCACGCCGCCGGGTATCATTTAACGACAGTGGATGAAAACAATATTGTAAAAAAGAAATGAACGCCCCTTGTTTGAATACTTTGGTAAGGAATCAGACCTCAGTATGGGAAATAGATTTTGCCATGTTGGGATGCTGTTATAATACATATATATATATATATATATATATATATATATATATATATATATATATATATATATATATAAGGTCAGGAAAATACATCCTTACAAGCCTGTTTTGCAGGTTTCCCTGCTCTTCAGGGGAGTCCCCTGATGAAATAGCCTCTGTGTTTTTTCCTGACCTACCGTATATTCCTCTCTACCCCGGTATTGAGCGCTGTATAACGGATAAACAACAGTAGCCTCGACTAATATATATATATATATATATATATATATATATATATATATATATATATATATATATATATATATATATATATATATATATATATATATGGGTGTATAAATGTGTATATATGTAATAGATATATTTAATTATATATACATACACACATATATATACACGCATATACACACACACATTTATACACGCATATATACACACATATATATATATATATATATATATATATATATATATATATATATATATATATATATATATATATATATATTCACATGTATATATATATATATATATATATATATATATATATATATATATATATATATATATATATATATATATATATATATATATATATATATACATACATATGTAAACACATATATATAACAACACAGATATACACACATGCATACATATATATGGGTGTATAAATGTGTATATATGTAATACATATATTTAATTATACATACATACACACACATGTATACACACATATACACACATATATATACACGCATATATACACACACATATATACGCACATATATATATATACACTTTTCCTGTATATATACATATACTGTATATACATATATTATTATTATTTATATATATATATATATATATATATATATATATATATATATATATATATATATATATACACACAAGTTAGGTCAGGAAAAAACAGAGTCTATATCATCCCTACAAGCCTGTTTCGCAGGTTTCCTTGCTCGACGGTCGACGGATAAACGGATAAAACCACAGAAACCACAGAAACCTCGACTGTATATATATATATATATATATATATATATATATATATATATATATATATATATATATATATATATATATATATATATATATATATATATATATATATATTTCCTCTAAAAAATTTACTGATTACTATTTCAGTATATATATATATATATATATATATATATATATATATATATATATATATATATATATATATATATACACAAAAGTTAGGTCAGGAAAAAAACAGAGTCTATATCATCCCTACAAGCCTGTTTCGCAGGTTTCCCTGCTCGTCGGATATATATATATACATATATATATATATATATATATATATATATATATATATATATATATATATATATATATATATATATATATATATATATATATATATATATATTTTTTTTTTTTTTTTTTTCTCTAAAAAATGTTTGTATTTTGCTTTGATTGTACAAGTTAGAATTCACATTGCTACTTCTTTAATTATTCATTTTATTGATTACTATTTCAGTTTTTATGACAGACTGGGTTGTAAGCAACGATTCAACGATCATGCAACTATTCCTTATCATTTATGTTTCTGTTGTCATTTGTATTATTTATTTTTTATTTTATTTTATTTTATTGTATCATTATGTACAAGTTAGAGTTCACATTATTTTTTTAATTAGTCATTTTCATTATTATCTCAGGGTTTTTCAGAGGGCTGAGTTGTAAGAAACAAAGCAACCGTTATGCAACTATTGTTTATTATCATTATTATTATTATTCTTATTATTTATATTATTATTTTTGTATCATTATATTCGTTATTTCATAATTTTTGTACAAAATATCAATCAATCAATCAATCAATCAATGTTCATTTATATAGCCCTAAATCACAAGTGTCTCAAAGGGCTATTCGTTATTTCACAATTTTTGTACAGAATATAATTCACATTAGTATTTATCAAATGATTATAATCATATAAGCTTATTATTCATATTTTTTACCCATCCAAAATCCTGCCAATTTAACAAGGATGCGTTCAATTCCACAAGAGTTGTTTGAGAAAACCATCAACGTTCGTAACTAACACGTCTAATAATCCTTAATCCGCTTATTTTTCCTTGTTTTGCATACGTGACTCTTAGGGGCACCAATGATCATGCACCACCGTATCTGCGACGCAACCAGCGCTTTAGCAAGAATGACACTTTAAGAAATGTGTTGCTAGATAATTAAATATTCTTCTAAATGTAAAAGACTTCCTTGTGGTCTACATAACATGTAATGGTGGTTCTTTGGTCAACATGTTGCATAGAGGGTGCTTGAGCCTATCTCAGCTGCATTTGGGCGGAAGGCGGGGTACACCCTGGACAAGTCGCCACCTCATCACAGGGCCCACACATATAGACAGACAACATGCACACTCACATATATAATATATACAATATATAACAAATCCCAATAACCATGTACAAACCCCGTTTCCATATGAGTTGGGAAATTGTGTTATATGTAAATATAAACGGAATACAATGATTTGCAAATCCTTTTCAGCCCATATTCAGTTGAATATGCTACAAAGACAACATATTTGATGTTCATATTGATAAACTTTTTTTTTTTTCTGCAAATAATCATTAACTTTAGAATTTGATGCCAGCAACGCGTGACAAAGAAGTTGGGAAAGGTGGCAATAAATACTGATAAAGTTGAGGAATGCTCATCAAACACTTATTTGGAACATCCCACAGGTGTGCAGGCTAACTGGGAACAGGTGGGTGCCATGATTGGGTATAAAAGTAGATTCCATGAAATGCTCAGTCATTCACAAACAAGGACGGGGCGAGGGTCACCACTTTGTCAACAAAGGCGTGAGCAAATTGTTGAACAGTTTAAGAAAAACCTTTCTCAACCAGCTATTGCAAGGAATTTAGGGATTTCACCATCTACGGTCCGTAATATCATCAAAGGGTTCAGAGAATGTGGAGAAATCACTGCACGTAAGCAGCTAAGCCCGTGACTTTCCATCCCTCAGGCTGTACTGCATCAACCAGCGACATCCGTGTGTAAAGGATATCACCACATGGGCTCAGGAACACTTCAGAAACCCACTGTCAGTAACTACAATTGGTCGCTACATCTGTAAGTGCAAGTTAAAACTCTCCTATGCAAGGCGAAAACCGTTTATCAACAACACCCAGAAACGCCTCCGGCTTCGCTGGGCCTGAGCTCATCTAAGATGGACTGATACAAAGTGGAAAAGCGTGCTGTGGTCTGACGAGTCCACATTTCAAATTGTTTTTGGAAACTGTGGACGTCGTGTCCTCTGGACCAAAGAGGAAAATAACTATCCGGATTGTTCTAGGCGCAAAGTTGAAAAGCCAGCATGTGTGATGGTATGGGGGTGTATTAGTGCCCAAGACATGGGTAACTTACACATCTGTGAAGGCGCCATTAATGCTGAAAGGTACATACAGGTTTTGGAGCAACATATGTTGCCATCCCAGCAACGTTACCATGGACGCCCCTGCTTATTTCAGCAAGACAATGCCAAGCCACGTGTTACATCAATGTGGCTTCATAGTACTAGACTGGCCTGCCTTTAGTCCAGACCTGTCTCCCATTGAAAACGTGTGGCGCATTATGAAGCCTAAAATAGCACAACGGAGACCCCCGGACTGTTGAACAACTTAAGCTGTACATCAAGCAAGAATGGGAAAGAATTCCACCTGAGAAGCTTCGAAAATGTGTCTCCTCATTTCCCAAACTTTTACTGGGTGTTGTTAAAAGGAAAGGCCATGTAACACAGTGGTGAACATGCCCTTTCCCAACTACTTTGGCACGTGTTGCAGCCATGAAAGTCTAAGTTAATTATTATTTGCAAAAAAATGAAAATAAAGTTTATGAGTTTGAACATCAAATATCTTGTCTTTGTAGTGCGTTCAACTGAATATGGGTTGAAAATGATTTGCAAATCATTGTATTCCGTTTATATTTACATCTAACACAATTTCCCAACTCATATGGAAACGGGGGTTTGTACAATATTACAGTGTATGGGCTCACTTAGTTGTTTTTTTCCTCCTAAGTGTTCACATAAACATTGTGAATAGCCTGAAAGTGCACAGTATTTTCCCTATGTAGCTGACATAATTAGTCATCAATGCAAAAATCGCGCTTCTGATGGTTTTTTTTTTTTTTTTTTTTACCTTTAAAGCACGTCGGGCGCACCGAGGGCCCCCCCGACTCTCCGTCGGCGGAGGCGCGCGACTCTTTTGTTATTGCTAATGGCTGAATGAGTGATTTGAGAGTTAAGTGGCCCCGCGGTGATGTCAGGCCGCCATTCACATAGGTAAGTGATAACAGCCCTCCCAAGCTCATTTGCATGTCATTATGCAGCTGTTACCGCGGGAAAAAGGAGCGCGCGGCTGCAATCGTCTAACTTTTAGCATGTAATTACGCCACAAATTTGCTTTCTGTGGTCTGAGAGAGGCGCGTGGCGGGATTAATTACACGACACGTTTGCGATTTCATGTGCGCCGCCGTCTTGACTTTGACTTCTTTCGTGGCGCGCGGAGAGCCGTCGTCAATCAAGGCAACATCCAGGATAAAAGCGGCGGAGTAATTATGCTACAGCAGTTCTCCACGCGGTCTATTGATGGCTTCTTATCGCCGTTTTGCCGTCTTATCACTCGGCAGCCGAGATGTTTAATCTGCCTCGGATGCAAATGCGAGGGAGGATGTGTGAGCGCCGGGCGGGGCCCGTCCTTCATGGCCGTGTGACGTTTGTTGTTTATTAGTGCGGGGCGTGACGCCTTTATTTTGCCCCCGACATTGGATATCGGCAGCTTTCGAGAAGACTGGCAGCAGCTGTAATCCATCAGGTCGTCGGGTGTCAGAGGCAGACAGGCGAGGCGGGGTCGCATCAGGGGTTGCCAAACACCAGGAAAAGAACCCGCATCTCAACTACAGGCTCTAGCAGGGAGTATTAAAGGCCTACTGAAAGCCACTACTACCGACCACGCAGTCTGATAGTTTATATATCAATGATGAAATCTTAACATTATAACACATGCCAATACGGCCGGGTTAACTTATGAAGTGACATTTTAAATTTGCCGCTAAACTTCCGGTTCGAAACGCCTCTGAGGATGCCGTATGCGCGTGACGTAACCCGGGGAACACGGGTATGCCTTCCACATTGAAGCCAATACGAAAAAGCTCTGTTTTCATTTCATAATCCCACAGTATTCTGGACATCTGTGTTCGTGAATCTGTTGCAATCATGTTCATTGCATTATGGAGAAGGAAGCTGAGCAAGCAAAGAAGAAAGTTGTCGGTGCGAAATGGACGTATTTTTCGAACGTAGTCAGCAACAACAGTACACAGCCGGCGCTTCTTTGTTTACATTCCCGGAAGATGCAGTGAAGATGGAAGAACTCGGATAACAGAGACTCTAACCAGGAGGACTTTTGACTTGTAGAGAACTGGGACAACACAGACTCTTACCAGGATTACTTTGATTTGGATGACAAAGACGCAGACGTGCTACTGTGAGTATGCAGCTTTGGCTTCTAAACGTTTGATCGCTTGACCGTATGTGCGCAACTTTTTTTTGCGTATGTACGTAACTTTTTTAAAATATATAAGCTTTATGAACCTTGGGTTAGGTGAACGGTCTTTTGGGCTGAGTGATTGTGTGTGTTGATCAGGTGTTTGAATTGTATTGGCGTGTTCTATGGAGCTAGGAGCTAGCAGAGGAGCTAGGAGCTAGCGTAACAAACACGCAGGTGTTTTTATGCAGGATTTATTTGTGGCATATTAAATATAAGCCTGGTTGTGTTGTGGCTAATAGAGTATATATATGTCTTGTGTTTATTTACTGTTGTAGTCATTCCCAGCTGAATATCAGGTCACCCCCGGCTCTCACAGCATCTTCCCTATCTGAGTAGCTTCAACTCCCCACTAGTCCTTCACTTGCACTTTACTCATCCACAAATCTTTCATCCTCGCTCAAATTAATGGGGAAATTGTCGCTTTCTCGGTCCGAATCTCTCTCACTTCATGCGGCCATCATTGTAAACAATAGGGAACTTTGCGTATATGTTCAACTGACTACGTCACGCTACTTCCGGTAGGGGCAAGCCTTTTTTTTATCGGATACCAAAAGTTGCAATCTTTATCGTCGTTGTTCTATACTAAATCCTTTCAGCAAAAATATGGCAATATCGCGAAATGATCAAGTATGACACATAGAATGGATCTGCTATCCCCGTTTAAATAAAAAAATGTCATTTCAGTAGGCCTTTAAAGGCCTACTGAAATGAATTTTTTTTCGTGATATTGCCATATTTTTGCTGAAAGGATTTAGTAGAGAACATAGACGATAAAGTTCGCAACTTTTGGTCGCTGATAAAAAAAAGCCTTGCCTGTACCGGAAGTAGCGTGACGTCGCAGGTTGAAGGGCTCCTCACATTTCCCCATTGTTTACACCAGCAGCGAGAGCGATTCGGACCGAGAAAGCGACGATTACCCCATTAATTTGAGCGAGGATGAAAGATTCGTGGATGAGGGACGTGAGAGTGAAGGACTGGAGTGCAGTGCAGGACGTATCTTTTTTCGCTCTGACCGTGACTTAGGTACAAGCTGGCTCATTGGATTCCACACTTTCTCCTTTTTCTATTGTGGATCACGGATTTGTATTTTAAACCACCTCGGATACTATATCCTCTTGAAAATGAGAGTCGAGAACGCGGAATGGACATTCACAGTGACTTTTATCTCCACGACAATACATCGGCGAAGCACTTTAGCTGCGGAGCTAACATGCTTAGATGCAGATAGAAACAAAATAAATAAACCCCTGACTGGAAGGATAGACAGAAAATCAACAATACTACTATCAGGAGACACCGAACCAAACACTGGACCTGTAACCACACGGTTAATGCTGTGCCGCCTGTCGAAGCCTAGCAATGCTGTTGCTAACGATGCCATTGAAGCTAACTTAGCTACGGGACCCCGTCAGAGCTATGATAAAAACATTAGCGCTCCACCTACGCCAGACAGCCCTTAGCGTCTGCTATCCAAGTCAAAGTCCTCCTGGTTGTGTTGCTGCGGCCAGCCGCTAATACACCGATCCCACCTACAGCTTTCTTCTTTGCAGTCTCCATTGTTCATTAAACAAATTGCAAAAGATTCACCCACACAGATGTCCAGAATACTGTGGAATTTTGCGATGAAAACAGAGCTTTTTGTATTGGGATACAATGTGTCCGAATACTTCCGTTTCAACCATCGACGTCACGCGCAAACGTCATCATACCAAGACGTTTTCAGCCGGAAGTTTCCCGGGAAATTTAAAATTGCACTTTATAAGTCAACCCGGCTGTATTGGCGTGTGTTGCAATGTTAAGATTTCATCATTGATATATAAACTATCAGACTGCGTGGTCGGTATTAGTGGGTTTCAGTAGGCCTGTTTCTGTCTGTGTAGTATTTGTTGAATAAAAAAACATTGAAAAAAATCCATGAATTAGCCGCACTGTTTTTTGAGCAGCAGGGTTTAAAGCGTTGGAAAAAAGTATTGGCTTATTGTCCATAAAAAAACGGTATTTCAAGTTTGTTTTTTTATCAGACAGCTTAGCGCCATTAGGTAGCGCTTTAATAATGCATCAGCTACACCGTAGAGGTTTTTGTGCTCTCACTCAAGAGGATTTTTGCAAATATCTCTGAAAGATTTAAGAGGCTCCTCTTGGGCAGCGCAGGTTTTTACGGGTAAAAGCGGGGGAGGGAAAAAAAAAACACAAAAAAACTACAGGAGAGGAAGAGGTTGAGTGACTTTTGCATTGTTATTAGCGACAAGTCAGCGGAGGAAATGTTGATTTACTGCAGCGGGATAGCAAGCAGGTGGCCTTGTTATGAAAACCGCT